>NW_027062709.1:540272-604387 GCF_032884065.1 Artemia franciscana
AAATCAAAAAATGAATAAAAGAACATAAAGGTTTGTAAAAGAACAGTATAATGAGAAGAATAGCTAAAGCAGAAACAAAAAATAATATTTAGTATACTTTTAGCGTTTAGTAATATTTAGCGTTTGTACTTACTGTCACTTGTAATTTTCAGTGAGTGTGGTAGGATGTAGCTGACTATGGTTAGTTGGTTACAATGGTAGTAGTAAAAATCCAGATTGCCATTTTGAAGGCCTTTGCAAAATTTGAAGACAGGGTAATCATAGTAAATTGGGGTACACATAGTGGGAAGACAGACTTGCCTGGCAAAGATTTCCCAAGAGAAAACCTATGAAGGCTTGCGGTCGCGAAAAGTCCACATAACTACTTACCTATCAACTCAAATATTTACTTAAACCTCAACTTTTTAATTAAAACTATTATAAATAAACCAAAAATAATTAAACTGTTACTAATAAACATGAAAAAATTGATAAATAAACAGGTAACTAAACAAAAATAATAATACACAAATAAAATTTAAAAGAAAAATAATAATAACAACTCCAGTCTCAATCACTCTTCAATACTACTAACCTCCCCACCCTGCCCTTCTAATCCTACCTTAGCCCCTGCCCACCTTACTAGTTAATTTATTTATATAAGAGAAACTTGCTTAAATATAAGATAAGGAAAAGGGGAATCATTAAGAAAAAAAAGTCTTCTGTGGCAGAGATTTATTGTGTGTTTTTTTTTATTTTGAATAAATCTCTTTAACTGCTTAAGGCTAGTTATCTATTTTGTTCCAGCTCAATTGTCGAAACAGATCTTACGAATCTTAGCAACGTCACTGCTTCGATGCTATGATAGAGAACCCGGTTAATGAGAGTTTTGATAAATAAGAAAACGTAAAACTGTGGTTAGGCTTTGACCCCTTTATTGCCGCGGTAATTTACCACGGTGATTTGCACATGCGTTTGTAGTTACTGTCACTTGCGATTTTCAGTGAGTGTGGAAGGATGTAGTTGACTAAGGCCTTCCTATGGGAGCACCTCTATCAGGCCTACTAGAAAATATTTTCGTCGAACATCTTGAAAATTGGGCACTGGATTCGTATTTTCTTAATCATGTGTTTTGGGGACGTTCAATGAACGACGTAATTTCAGTTTGGAATTATGGCGAAAGTGAACTTAAAGGTTTTCTAGAACATTTAAATACTTACGATATAAACCTGCAATTCGCTCTAGAGACCGAAACAGATGGAAAAATACATTTTTTAGATGTTTTGATAATACGAAGTGTGAATAAACTTGATTTTACAGTTTACAGAAACCCTACGCATAATAATACCAATAGACACCTTCACTTCAAATCTAACCATCCTCCACAGGTTAAAAGAGGTGTGGTAATATCTCTTGTGGATAGATTACTTAATATCTGTTCAGAGACTCATATTAAAAAAAAAATCAATTTTATAACAGACATACGTTTTTGCAACGGTTACCCAATATGTCCCAATTTTTTTTTCTTGGCTTTTTTCTAATCAATAGCCCTTACTCTGGGCTTATACGGCATTTATTTATTTTAAGTGTGACAGTAAAGAGCGACATAATGTTTGCAGCGATAGTTACTTGCTAAGGTTATGATGTCATTTTCTGTCACAGACGAGCCACTTATCTCTCATGATCAATACTTTGAATTTCCAAATACAATACCTTGTAACAGCACAGTGGATACAACTTCGCCTGGAAATCATCGGGACTGCGGTTCAATTCCGGCTGTTGCAAGGAATCTCTTTCACGACAAAATATTATATGTTTAATTTTTTCTTTTTTTATTTCACACAGTTAATTTTTAAGTATTTCTTAAAGTAAAATTTTTAGTTCTTTGATCAAATGTCTCATTTATTTTAATTAAAGAATAAAAAAAAATCCCTCTCTCGGGCCCTATCCAACTCTTTGCTGCGTTTCCAAAAATTCTTAGATTTTCTATATCTTTTTCTGTATGTTTTCGCAATTTTTTCCTCTATACATATTCCATATATATATATATATATATATATATATATATATATATATATATATATATATATATATATATATATATCTATATATATAAAAATAAGTTGTCTGTGGATGGATGGATGGATGGATGTGTGGATGGATGTGTCAGGTGACGTCACCTGAAAAAACTGGATTAGGTGACGTCAAAACTGAAAAAACTAAAAAAAGGCAAAAACTACAAAAAAAACTAAAAACTAATAAAAAAAATAAAAAAGCTAAAAAACTAAAAAAACTATAAAGGTAAAAACCAATAAAAAACTAAAAAAAAAACTGAAAAAACTAAAAAAAGGCAAAAACTACAAAAAAAAACTAAAAACTAATAAAAAAAGTAAAAAAGCTAAAAAACTAAAAAAACTAAAAAAACTAAAAAAAGGTAAAAAACTAAAAAAAATAAAAAATAAAAAAAAACTAAAAAAAAGGAAAAAACTGAAAAATAAGCTAAAATAAAGGTAAAAACCAATAAAAAACTAAAAAAAAAAGGAAAAAACTAATAAATGACGACACTCAAAGAGAAAGCGACCAGGACAAAAAACTAAAAAAAAAGGCAAAAACTACAAAAAAACTAAAAACTAATAAAAAAAATAAAAAAGCTAAAAAACTAAAAAAACTAAAAAAAGGTAAAAAACTAAAAAAACTAAAAACTAAAAAAAAACTAAAAAAGGTAAAAACTAAAAGAACTAAAAAAGAAAAAAATAAATGACGACACTCAAAGAGAAAGCGACCAGGACAAAAGGAATGTTCGATTAGCAATCAACAAAGCACCGGGACACAGGGAGTATAAATGACGACCAGGACACAAGTAAAAAAAAAAAATTAACAAAACTAAAAAGAAGGTAAAAACTACAAAAAAACTAAAAAGAAAAAAAAACTAAAAACTAATAAAAAAACTAAAAAATCTAAAAATCTAAATAAACTAAAAAAGAAAAAAAAAGGAAAAAAATAAAGGAGAAAAACAAAACTAAAAAACGAATGTATATACAGACCGGTACACCGGGATACAAATGACGACCGGGACACAGGGAATATAAATAACGACCGGGACACAGGGACACAACTACAACGGGGACACCGGGGGAAACAGGGGGATATAAATGACGACCGGGACAAAAAAACTAAAAAGAAATAAAAACTAAAAACTAATAAAAAAAACTAAAAAATCTAAAAATCTAAATAAGCTAAAAAAGAAAAAAAAAGGAAAAAAATAAAGGAGAAAAACAAAACTAAAAAACGAATGTATATACAGACCGGAACACCGGGATACAAATGATGACCGGGACCCGGGACACAGGGAATATAAATGACGACCGGGACACAGGGACACAACTACAACGGGGACACCGGGGGAAAGAGGGGGATAACCTGACAATCTATTTATATGCAAAGACAATGGGACAGCAAAGAATGTTGTATATTCGCAAGTTTTACGTAGTTAAAACCATATATATATATATATATATATCTATATTCACAGGTGGGACATAGGGACACAACTACAATGGCGCGTAACTATTATGGCGCGTAACGACTTACGCGCGCGGGGGGGCTTGGGGGGGGCGCGAAGCGCCCCCACCAACTAGGTGTTGGGGTGGCGCGAAGCGCCACCCCAACAGCTAGTATATATATATATATATATATATATATATATATATATATATCATTGTCTATATCTGCTTGATATAAGCCTAGGAGTAAATTATATACACTGTTTTTTATTCTGTTCAACAAAATAAAAATTTGTATTCAAATTATTTTTCTCTATCTCTATTTTTGACAATGAATTTTCTGTCAAATATTCATAGACACTAAATAAAATTAGGGATTTGACCAAAATTCAGTTTTATAAAGTACTAGCTGTTGGGGTGGCGCAAAGCGCCACCCCATTATCTAGTTGGTGGGGGCGCCTCGTGCCCCCCAAGCCCCCCCGCGCGCGTAAGTCGTTGCGCGCCATTTTAGTTACGCGCCATTGTAGTTGTGTCCCTGTGTCCCACCTGTGGATATAGATAGAAGTATATATGTTTTTAACTACGTAAAACTTGCGAATATACAACATTTTTCGCTGTCCCATTTTCTGTGCATATAAATAGATTGTCGGGTTTACCGACTCTTGAACATGCAATATATAATTGTCCATGAGAAAAACAATCCGTATTCAGATCTATACCTCATTATTCTAATGATTGCCCTTAAGCTTTGTTGATTGTGATTGTTAATCGAACATTCCCTATACCCCCGTCGTCATTTATATATCCCCCTGTGCCCCCCGGCGTCCCCGTTGTAGTTGTGTCCCTGTGTCCCGGTCTTCATTTATATTCCCTGTGTCCCGGTCGTCATTTGTGTCCCGGTGTTTTTTCTTTTTAATTTTTCACCTTTTTTATTTTTTTCCTTTCTTTTAAGTTTTTTTCTTTTTATGTTTTTTCTTTTTTTAGCTTTTTTCGCGCCATATTAATTAAATGTATAGAGGAAATGAATATAGAAATTGTATATGTATATGAAATGGAAAATGTATAAGAAAATGTACATGGAATGTGGAGAATGTATAGAGGAAATGTAAATGTATAGGGGAAATGTATAGAGGGAAAAATTGCGAAAAGATATAGAAAATCTATAGAAAGATTTTTTAGAAACGAGACAGAGTTGAAAAGGGCCAGAGAGAGGGATTTTTTTTTAAATTCTTTAATTAAAATAAATGAGACATTTGATCAAAGAAATAAAAATTTCCCTTTAAGAAATACTTAAAAATTAACTATTTGATATAAAAAAAAATTATGAATTAAAATCCAAGTCATACGAATTTCCTTGCAACAGCCGGGATTGAACCGCAGTCCCGATGATTTATAGAATAGAATAGAATATATTTATTCACTACAATAGCCGGAGCTAGCATTAGTATGTCATGACAAAAATAATTTGTACCTTCAAAAATACTCACAGGAAAATTTTAACAAACATTATATTAATCAAACACATATTAATCAAACATTAAATATTAGTTGCGTCAATATTATTACACAAATGATTTATGATATCTCTCAGTACTATAGGCTGAGCAAGTCAGTAACTTTGGACAATTCTTTTTTATTTGTCGGAGTCAAGTAACTGGTCCTTCCGTTGGGGGGCTCTCAAGGTTGGGTAGTAGACGACAATGATTTGGGGAATTAACAATTTAGTCCAAATCTATATGTTAAGCCATGTCTACGAATATCAAGTGAGTCCAAATTGAGTTGTTTCAGTGCAACCTCGTAAGTTGAGTAGTTTTGTCCAAGTATAATTTTTACAGCTCTTTGTTGTATCGTCTCAAGTCTATCTGTTTGATCTTTTGTCAATCCCGGATGCCAAGGAGGGCATGCATACTCAAGAGAAGGTCTAACATAGCTGCAGTATACAGACTTTAAAACCTCAGTTGGTGTACCACATCTTTTTAGGTTGGAAAATGAATGTAAAAGCCAGGCGCCTTTTTTAGTCAGATAGTCAACGTGCGAATTCCATCTTAAATCATCGCCCAAAAGATTCCCAAGTATTTTAACAGTTTTCTTTGTTGGCAGTATGGAATTATAAGAAGAGTGGTTGTTACCCTTTAGGAAGGAAAATGTCATATAAGAGCTCTTAGTTTCACTGACTATCAGTTTTACCTTTCCTAATTCAGCTTTTAGATCATGATAGATTTTGATCAAGTCACACTGTTCAGTAGTTGGAGGGCTTAGTCGCAGTGATAAAACAGTTAAATCATCAGCAAATTTAAAACACTCACGAATTGTTGTTAAAATACGGTTAAAAACAATAAGAAAAGAAAGCGGGCCTACATTAGTCTCTTGTGGCGAACCACAAAAATATTTACAAATTCAGATGGCTCATGGTCAGGAAGTTGGACACACTGAGATCTTTCAAAAAGGAAACTAGCAAGCATTGATGCAACAAATGGACGGGCACCCATAGCCTTTGCTTCTTTGACAACTACATTATGATTAAGACTATCAAAAGCCTTAACTATGTCTTCAAATAATGCATCAACATAGGCCCCATTATTTTCTAAGTGCTTAAGGATAGTATCCAACAATGCAACCAAATAATGAACAGTACTATGCCCGGATCTAAATCCAAATTGTTGGGGATCAATATTATCATTTATGTCCTCAAATAAACAATCAAAAATAAATAGAAATCTATTAATGTTTAAGTTTAAAATGACTGATGAACTTACAATGGCAAAAAGAGGATGAAGATGCTCAAAGAGTCTATGCCAAAAAACTTGCTGCTGATAGAGAAAGTCAGAAAAGAAAGCGTGCCGAGGAATCAAAAGAACAGCAAGGAAACAGGCTTGAGGCTGATAGAGAAAGAAAGAACAGAAAGCGTGCCGAGGAATCAAAAGAACAGCAAGGAAACAGGCTTGAGGCTGATAGAGAAAGAAAGAACAGAAAGCGTGCCGAGGAACTACCAGAGCAAAGCGAAAGCAGACTTGCTGCTAAAAGAGAAAGTGAAAAAAGAAGGCGTGCCGAGGAATTACAAGAACAGCAAGAAATCAGGCTTGCTGCTAATAGAGAAAGTAAGAAAAGAAAGCGTGCCGAGGAATCAGAGCAACCTGAAAGTTATCGCCTGGCATTCAGGTACAGCCCAGTCGATGATTATAGCTTGAGTAGATGTGTTCAAATCGGGACTATGTCTAAAATTTGTCCCTATTGCAAGGCCTTGAAATTCAATGGTGAAACAATGGGAATGTGTTGCGCCTCAGGAAAAGTTAAACTTCCTCTATTGGCTGCACCACCAGAGTCATTGAAGACTTTCCTTACTGGAACTACATCAGAATCTAAGCGTTTTTTGTCAAAAATCAGAAAATACAACTCATGTTTCTAAATGACGTCGTTTGGAGCCCAAATCGAAAATCTAGATCAATTTATGTCTACTTTCAAAGTAAAAGGGCAAATTTATCCAACCTACCATCTTCAAAGATACCACGATAGGAAGACTCTACACCGTTCACCCCAATCAACATGAATGCTTCTTTCTACGCCTGCTTTTGGTGAATGTACCCGGTCCGACATCCTTTGAGTATTTGAGAACTGTAAACGGTACTATACATGACACTTACCGTAGTGCATGCCAAGCTCTGAATTTATTGGAGAATGACCAACACTGGGATAACTGCATCAATGACGCGTGCGAAACGTCAACCCCAAGTCAAATTCGTGCATTGTTTGGCATCATTTTAACAACTTGCTCTCCATCAGCTCCTACAGAGTTATGGGAAAAATATAAGTCAAAAATGTCCGAAGATATACTCCATCGAAAACAGTTAGAGACGTCAGATATGACTTTTGATTTTACATCAGAAATTTATAACTGCACTTTAGTTATTATAGAAGATTTGTGCGTACGTATGGCAAACAAACCTCTTCAGGATTTGGGAATACCTTCACCTAACCGTATCGCTGCTGTTTCGACATGTGTAGAATTGGATCGTGAACAAAGTTACAGTACGAGTGATCTATTGTCGTATGTACAAAATAACATTTCCAAGTTAACTTCGGAACAAAAATACATTTATGATACGATGATACATTGTGTCGATAACAACGTTGGAGAAATTTTCTTTTTGGATGCGCCAGGAGGTACTGGTAAAACGTTTGTGATAAAACTGATTCTGGCATCAATTCGATCAAAAAATGATATAGCGTTGGCAATTGCGTCGTCCGGAATAGCCGCAACATTGCTGCCTGGTGGAAGAACTGCTCATTCCGCTTTGAAATCGCCTCTGAATTTGCATTCTACAGAAACTCCCACATGCAATATTTCCAAATCATCTGGGATGGGTAAAGTATTGCAGCAATGCAAACTTATTATTTGGGATGAGTGCACAATGGCACACAAAAAATTGCTCGAGGCTCTGGATCAATGCTTGAAAGATTTGAGAGGGAAGTCGAAACCCTTTGGCAGCACATTAATATTGCTTGCGGGAGATTTCAGGCAAACATTACCTATAATACCTAGATCAACTCCTGCAGACGAAATGAATGCTTGCCTGAAAAATTCTAATTTATGGGCACACGTAAAAATATTAAAATTAACTACAAATATGCGTGTCCGATTGCAAAACGATGACTCTGGTCAAACATTTTCAGATCAATTGCTGGCAATTGGAAACGGAAAGCTCCCAGTAGACTCAATTTCAGGACGTATACAACTACCTGCTGATTTCTGTAATTTAGTGAAGTCCCAAAATGAATTGATTGAAAAAGTATTTCCGAATATTCTAAAAAATTATTAATAATAATAAATAATAAATAAATAAATAATAATGAAAGAGCGATTCTCGCACCCTAAAATATAGACGTCCACGAAATCAACTATATTGTTTTGACCAAGATTCGAGACCAGGCAGTCCTTTACAAATCAGTCGACACAGTTTTGGAACCAAATGAAGCGGTTAATTATCCATCTGAATTTTTAAATTCCATAGATCTTTCAGGGTTTCCACCACACGTGCTACAACTAAAAATATGCGTACCAATAATACTTTTAAGAAATATCAACCCACCAAAGCTTTGCAATGGCACGCGACTTGCCGTAAAGAAAAACAATGGAAAACCTAATAGGGGCCACAATCTTGACAGGGCCTTTTGAGGGTGAGGCTGTTCTTATTCCTCGCATTCTCATGATTCCAACGGATCTGCCTTTTCAATTTAAAAGATTGCAATTCCCAATTCGATTAGCATTTGCAATCACCATTAACAAAGCTCAAGGTCAATCATTAGAAAAATGTGGTATAGATCTTAATACTGATTGTTTTTCCCATGGACAATTGTACGTTGCATGTTCGAGGGTCGGTAAACCTGACAATCTATTTATATGCAGCGACAATTGGACAGCGAAGAATGTTGTATATTCGCAAGTTTTACGCAGTTAATTTGTATTGTATCTATCTATCTATCTATCTATATAAAAACGAGTTGTGTGTATGCATGTTTGTTTGTTTGTAAAAAGAGCGTTTGCATATGACGTCATTATTAGTATATACGGCTTTGTATATGCACAGACAATGGGAAAGCCAAGAATGTAGTATATTCGCAATTTTTACGTAGTTTGAAACACATATATAAATCTATCTATATTCACAGGTGGGACACAGGGACACAACTACAATGGCGCGTAACTAATATGGCGCGTAACGACTTACGCGCGCGGGGGGGCTTGGGGAGGGGGGCGCGAAGCGCTCCACCATCTAGGTGTTGGGGTGCTAGTCCATATATAAAAATAAGTTGTTTGTGTGTCTGTCGACTGACGTCATGTTTGTGTGTCGACTGACATCATGTTTGTCGACTGACGAAATTACACACCGGGTCGTCGGGACACAAGTGACGACTGGGACACCGGGACATCTATATATATATATATATAAAAATAAGTTGTCTGTGTGTTATGTCTGTCTGACTTCATGTCATCATGTCGTCATGAGGTTAGTTGTCGTCATGTTTGTTATGACGATGATGTCATTAAAGGAATTTAAGAAATTCGTTCAAAGACAAATTTTTAATTGTAAGATGATCGTGGACGGAAAAAAGTTTAATTGTAAAATGACTGAAGAACCTACAATGGCAACAGCCGAGGAAGCTGCTCAAAGAGTCTATACCAAAAAACTTGCGGCTGATAGAGAAAGTAAGAAAAGATATATATATATATATATATATATATATATATATATATATATATATATATATATATATATATATATATATATATATATATATATATATATCTATATTCACAGGTAGAACACAGGGACACAACTACAATGGCGCGTAACTAATAAGGCCCGTAACGACTTACGCGCGGGGGGGGCCTGGGGGGGGGATGCGAAACGCCCCCACCAACTAGGTGTTGGGGTGGCGCTTCGCGCCACCCCAACAGCTAGTATATATATATATATATATATATATATATATATATATATATATATATATATATATATAGTTCTATATAAACAGAACCATAAACGTACGATGAACAGAACGAGTTTATTGTTCTGTTTTTCGCACTTGGGATTGCAGTAGATAAATGGTATCAGATGTGCCTTTAAAATTTACAAGTTCTCTCATTGCTAAAGAAATTTGAGTTTATCCTTTACTCCTTTCTAAGCGATGACTCGTTAGAAACTTGGCCTAGGGCAAAAAAGTCAACTTTTGAACAAAGACAGGTTGATTTTTTTTACGGCAGTCGGTAGCTCTCGATGAGCTGATCAAAGTATATGTCATCCATTTTTTGGTAGAAAAATTCTTTCATGAGATGTACCAGTTTGAAAGTTCAAAAGGGTTGACAACTTCAGTAGCAAGGCACACACTGAAACCAAAAATAGGCCGATACCAATTGTGAGACATGTAGGGAATTTTAAGAAACAGTCATTTTTGCTTAACACTAAACTCACTTAACACTAAGATGAGGAAAAGACGAATCATTAGGAAAAAAATAAAAATCTTCTGAGGCAGAGATTTCTTGCGTATTTTTCATTTTGAATAAATCTGTTTGACTGCTTCAGGCTATTCATCTATTTTGTTCGAACTAAATTGTCGAAACAGATCAAACGAATCTTAGTAACATCACTGCTTTGACGCTATGATAACAAAGCCAGTTTATGAGAGCTTTGACAGAAAAAAAATGTAAAACCCTGGTTAGGCTTTGACACTTTTATTGCCTTGGTAATTTACCACGGTGAACAAAGTTACGGGCTGCCATCTGGATGGAATAGTTATGTAAGCTTTTGGTTTTACTCCACAGGCTTTGATTCAACTCAAACTAAAAGCAGAAACAAGTATAAGTTCTTGTTCTTTTATTTACTTTTTATTTTTAGTTTCAAATTGGAGATGAAATAAGATTTATAAGTGTTAAATATATGAGACAGTTACCCGGCCTCACAGCCAGTATATCTTCTTTGAGCGATAAATAGATAATTTTAATGAAACAAAAAGTGGCATTTTCCCACAGGTCCGAAAGTGCTGCCATCTATTGTTTCTATCAATTTCTGTTTGTGATTTCAGCTGAGTTTATCATTCTGTTTTTCGCATTTGGGATTGCTGTAGAGAAATGATATCAGGTGTGCCTCTTAAACGTTACAAGTTTTCTCATTGCTAAGGAAATTAGAGTTTATCCCTTGCTCCTTTCTAAGTGATGATGTTAAAAACTTGGCCTATGGCAAAAAAGTCAAATTTTTAACTAAGCCAGATTGATTTTTTTTTACAGCGGTCTATATTTTTTGATGAGCTGATCAAAGTATATGTCATCCATTTTTCGGTAGAAAAATTTCTTATTAAGATGTACCAGTTTGAAAGCTTAAAACTGTTGACAGCTTTAGTAGTAAGGTACACACTGAAACCAAAAATAGGCCGATACCAATTGTGAGACGTTAGGGGAGTTTTAAGCAATAGTCGGCTGTTAGCTCATAATCATGTTCGGCAATAAGGGGCTCGTAACTTTTTTTATTTGGTGTACCTATTATTTGTTTCCGGTGTATATGATAGTAAGACCAATTTGGATCCAGTGGTAACACATGTAGGAACTTATTACTTTAAGATCCTTACAGATTAATAATTTCAGCGCTTAATCGAAGCAAGGAAACGAAACGAAAGTGTTTCACTCGCAACACTTTGCTCTACGAAGCCGAAAAAAAGTGGGAAATATATGCGACATTTACCCAGCCTCACATCCAGTATATCCACTTTGAGCGATAAATAGAAAAATTTAATAAAACAAAAAAGTTGCATTTTCCCACGGGACCGAAAGTACTGCCATCTATTGTTTCTATCCATTTCTGTTCGTGATTTCATCTGAGTTTATCATTCTGTTTTTCACACTTGGGATTACAGTAGAGAAATATTATCAGGTGTGTCTCTTATTGCCTTGGTAATTTACCATGGTGAGCAAAGTTACGGGCTGCCATCTGGATGGAATAGTTATGTAAGCTTTTGGTTTTACTCCATAGGCTTTGATTCAACTCAAACTAAAAGCAGAAACAAGTGTAAGTCCTTGTTCTTTTATTTACTTTTTATTTTTAGTTTCAAATTGGAGATGAAATAAGATTTATAAGTGTTAAATATATGAGACAGTTACCCGGCCTCACAGCCAGTATATCTTCTTTGAGCGATAAATAGACAATTTTAATGAAACAAAAAGTGGCATTTTCCCACAGGTCCGAAAGTGCTGCCATCTATTGTTTCTATCAATTTCTGTTTGTGATTTCAGCTGAGTTTATCATTCTGTTTTTCGCATTTGGGATTGCTGTAGAGAAATGGTATCAGGTGTGCCTCTTAAACGTTACAAGTTTTCTCATTGCTAAGGAAATTAGAGTTTATCCCTTGCTCCTTTCTAAGTGATGATGTTAGAAACTTGGCCTATGGCAAAAAAGTCAAATTTTTAACTAAGCCAGATTGATTTTTTTTTACAGCGGTCTATATTTTTTGATGAGCTGATCAAAGTATATGTCATCCATTTTTCGGTAGAAAAATTTCTTATTAAGATGTACCAGTTTGAAAGCTTAAAACTGTTGACAGCTTTAGTAGTAAGGTACACACTGAAACCAAAAATAGGCCGATACCAATTGTGAGACATATAGGGGAGTTTTAAGCAAGAGTCGGCTGTTAGCTCATAATCATGTTCGGCAATAAGGGGCTCGTAACTTTTTTTATTTGGTGTACCTATTATTTGTTTCCGGTGTATATGATAGTAAGACCAATTTGGATCCAGTGGTAACACATGTAGGAACTTATTACTTTAAGATCCTTACAGATTAATAACTTCAGCGCTTAATCGAAGCAAGGAAACGAAACGAAAGTGTTTCACTCGCAACACTTTGCTCGACGAAGCCGAAAAAAAGTGGTAAATATATGCGACATTTACCCAGCCTCACATCCAGTATATCCACTTTGAGCGATAAATAGAAAAATTTAATAAAACAAAAAAGTTGCATTTTCCCACGGGACCGAAAGTGCTGCCATCTATTGTTTCTATCCATTTCTGTTCGTGATTTCAGCTGAGTTTATAATTCTGTTTTTTGCATTTGGGATTGCTTTAGAGAAATGGTATCAGGTGTGCCTCTTAAACCTTACAAGTTTTCTCATTGCTACGGAAGATAGAGTTTATCCCTTGCTCCTTTCTAAGTGATGATGTTAGAAACTTGGCCTATGGCAAAAAAGTAAAATTTTGAACTAAGACAGATTGATTTTTTTTACAGCGGTCTATATTTCTTGATGAGCTGATCAAAGTATATGTCATCCATTTTTTGGTAGAAAAATTTCTTATTGAGATGCACCAGTTTGAAAGTTTAAAACTGCTGACAACTTCAGTAGCTAAGTAGACACTGAAACCAAAAATAGACCGATACCAATTGTGAGACATATAGGGGAGTTTTAAGCAACAGTCGGCTGTTAGCTCATAATCATCTTCGGCAAAGAGGGGTTTGCAACGTTTGCTAGTTGGTGTACCTATTATTTGTTTCCAGTGTATTTCATGGCAAGACCAATTTGGATCCATTGGCAAGTCATGTAGGGAACTTGTTTCTTTAAGATCCTTACAGATTAACAACTTCAGCGTTTAATCGAAGCGAGGAAACAAAACCAAAGTGTTGCTCTCGCAACACTTTGCTCGGCGAAACCGAAAAATTTTTGCCGCAACACCTCATGTTGCCTATGCAATATAGAACTGGCCTTTATTGCACTAAAAATGTTTACCGTAACGAGCAAAGGATTGAGCAAGGGGCAGGCCGACTCATCCATGGAAAAATTTCCGTTTGTTTTAAGTTTTAATGTTGCTCTTTACTTTCAGTTGAAAACATTTGTTTTTTATTTTATTACTTATCGGTTTTCAAGTCATGCTGGTAAATTCTCCTCCCCCATTTGTGGAAAATTCCCGCAAAGAATTATTCTTCCTGCGTAAAATCCCCCTCCCCTATACAATTCCCTGTTCTTTGAAAACTCCCTTGACAGTTTTCTTTTCTTTCATTTGAAAACACTTGTTTTTTTATTCAATTTCTGATCTGTTCCAGTCATACTAGAATTCCCCTCCCCTTTCAACGCACCAAAAATCCCCGTTGAAGTTTCCCCCGGAACATTCTCTCCGGATATGATGTTGAGCAGCCAAAGAAAATGTTTGATAAATTAAAAGAAAACTGTATACAAATTTGTGACAATTCCCCTCACGTAATATGTCCCCTGGAAAATTCCCAATGTTTAAAATTTCCCCTAAAAAATTCTTCCAGAAATTTTCTTCCCACGAAAAATTCTCCCCCACAAAAATTCCCCTCAAAAAACATCCGTGTGAAAACAATGGGGGAATTGCATAACTCACATCCCTTTCCTTATGGTCGGTGGGGGGTATATCATCCCCAGGGGCATAGTCATTAGACCTCCCAGCTATGCTGAACCATTTAATTAAGTAATTTTGATCGGATGTGATTAGCGAAAAAAGGGCGCGAGAAGAGATCTAGGGGCCCTCCAATCTTTTTGGTCACTTAAAAGGGGCAGCATAACTTTCTATTTTCTGTTTTATTGTGTCTTCTCCCGATCTTCTGTTTTCTGATACGATCACTCCTGGAAAAAAAAAACAAAAAAAGATTCTAAAAAAAAATAACAAACAAGCATATATCCAGGACCTTCCCTCTGGCAAAAATTCTAAGTTCCAATTTTTTGTAGCATAGGTTTTAGCATAAAACTTCTACAGTAGGGTTCTCTGGTATGCTCATCTAATTGAGCGATTTTTAGTTTATTATTGTGCATTTTTATTGTGTATTATTATCTAAATTTAATTTTTAATTTGATTATTATTTTAATCTTAAATTATTATTTTATATTTTATCGAGACACACTCAAGTGTACCGGCATAGAGGTAGTTCCTCCTTTTACCGTCTTCTTTGAGATTATGTAGTGTGTCATAAATAGAATTGAAAAATTTCATTTCAGAGTTAAATTTAATCGGTTGATAATTACAAATTTTTGATGAAAACGCCTTCCTGACTTTGTTGAAATATACGATGTTTGGTGAAACGTGAAATTTTTTTAGTTTTATAACAAGAATAATTAATTTAATTTGTGTAGTTGGTAAAATCAGTAAAGGAATACTGATCTCAGTTCCTGAGAGAGCAACGATTACAAGCTTGAAAAAATGCCGAGTGACGCCAAACACCAGATGGCACTGATGTTTTCTCCCACACTAGTGGCAGTTACCACTCTAAACAGCGAAGGAAATAAATTCAAACTAACAAAAGACAACATGGACTAATTAACCAGTATTAATATGGAAGAAAGGCTGCAGAGGGTCATAAACGTGAATGAAGTTGATAGTATTTTTACATAAATCATCACTGGAAGACCGAATCCGAGAAGGCACATCAATTAAACCAAATCGAGCAATTATTTTTTTGTTTCGGTGCCATCTAGGAAGCCGGAGGAGGAATTTGCAATATCTGAAATAAGCTGTACGTAGAGTATGTCGATCTTTCTTACGAAATAGATGAGCTATGCCTGATAAAAACAAAAGCACAGGGGCGCAATAAGCGTTATAAATCATGCACAAACCGTTGCGGTTATAACGGCTTTTGTTTAAGGATACTTTTCCGTAAGCGACGCGTAGGTTTTTCACAGCTTGATTCACTAGGGATGAACAGGTAGTAGAAAGTGTTGGGCCGAAACACAGACCAAGCCAACAAACTAAAGAAGAACTGCAGTCCCAGTAACGAATGGAGCGACCGCATAAGGGTTATTAAAACAAATAAGCTCGCATTTAGACGCATTAACTGACAGTCCAATCTTAGATAGTTCATTGGTTAGTATAGTAAAATTAGAAAGCAATCCACGGCGAGTCCGGGCAACAAGAAGACCGTCATCTGCATATGCAATAGAAGACAAACTAATAGCCTATTACCGTAAAAAACGGAACTTCTAAGGGGACGCAGGTACGATGCAAGCACGCATTTAAATATACTAGGAGACAATACGGCACCTTGCCGAACTCCCTTATCAATTTTTACTGGGTCAGATATTTGGCCATTCCAGGTAACTTGAATTTTATACTTTGAATACCAAGAAGATAATAAACTTAGTAAGGAAGGATTAACACCTGAAGACGCAAGGGAAAATAGAGCCTGAGAGTGCACAATATTATCGAAAGCTCCAGAAATATCAACAATAAGACAGTATAAAGAAATTTTAGTTTTTGAGGCATCTTTCATGAGCAACCAAAACTTTTCCGAAAACCAAATTAAAAAGGCGTAAAATCACAATTTGACTCAATTTCTGGTAGTAACAAATGTTCAAGCAACTTACTTAAGAAACACAATACTCTAATGGGACGATAATTCACACATGACGTGGGGTCTTTGCCTCGCTTTTAAATAGACGTTACACGGCCACAAAGGAAACTATCAGGAACAAGCGACTGTGCTAAGCAGGACTGGAAAAATATTTGTAGATGGTTAAGTCGAGCAGGGCAATCATAAGCTAAAAATCGGCAAGAAAGGCCGTCGCCATCAAGGCTATTTGAACGCTTAATTTTTCTTAAAGCCCGGCTAATGTCAGATATTGCTACAGGCTGGACATGAGCCTGCAGGAGACGATATGGTAAAAGCGGTTTAAGCAACTTATAATAAAAAGACTGAAGAAAACTATTAAATACACTGAACACACGCTTATAATGATCAACAAAATTAGCTAGCTGGAGACAAGATAGGGTAGATGGGGAACATTTCTCACTATTAATAACCTTATTCCAGGAGGCCTTATCGGTAGGCCTGGCCATGTATTCAAGCATGCTCTCTTCAAACTGGCCTTATATTCAAGTTTACACTTTTGTTTCACAGAGAAAACAGCTCCGGACGATGGTCGGTCACATGATATCCACAAACGTAGCCAAAATTTGGCTTTTTGCTTAGCAGGTTTTAATTCAGGATCAACGTTCCAATTAGGCTTTCTTGTACCAATCCGAAATTTATCCACAGGCACTGCAGCTTTGGAAGCTGATTTAAGGCAATGGACAATTTGATAATAATAGCAATTTAGGTCAACTCTACTTCAAGGCGAGGAAACTGACGTTTGCAGCAGGTGATATGGCACTTTTATGGTCGACAGTAAAGCAGTTAGCGTAGCACGGTATAGTGGGACATTAGCACGATCCCAGTTCAACTTCGTATGCCACTTTGGATGAGCCAAAAGTGTTTTGCCAGATAGCTCACAGGACAAATTACAGCTAAGAATAAGGTGATCGTAATAAATCTTTTTTTCGTCCACCCTGACACTCGATGACATTAAGCTGGAGATGGAAGAGATCACGTGATCCAGGTTCGATTTTGAACAGCCTCTGTTATGAATATACGTGAATGGGAGGCTCTTAACTGCAACGTAATATATGCTGGGAATTGATTCTAGCAAGAGGATTGATCTATCGGAGGTAGCAAGAATGTCACAGTTAAGGTCACCAGCTAAAGCCCAATTTAGGTCTTTCAAACATAGACTTTCGAGTAGAGACCTTAAACTGGAGTAACATTTAGCAAAAGATGCGAACGATGCTATAGAACGTCGATCGCAAGGTAAGTAAACGTTTATAAAGGCGGTACTGTCACATTGAATCGCTAAGATGTTATCATCACAAATAATCACAGAGGGCTTTGATGGGGAACGGGAAAAAATGCTAGGCCACCGGAAGGGCGGCCTATAGTTTTTTTGGCCTCTTGCGAAAAAACGAGGTATTCCGATATTTTAATAGACTCGTAACCCAAGCGCAGACATGTAGCGATGGCAGATTTTAGTGCAGCGGAATCAAGGAACTCTAAACGGAATGTGTGAGAAGAGCCGATCTGGCTGGCCTCAACAAGACCAGGAATAACGGAGATGAGCATACTGCTCAAAACACTATCGGGAATTCCCCTAATTACTCCAAGAGGTTTGCGATCAATCACTTTAGCAAGAATATTTGGATAGCTCGCAACAGCAGATGCGGCAAGAGAGTTGGCGGAAACTTTATCCCGCGTAACAACAACCTATCTTTTCCTTGTCTGGCGAAAGAATCAAGCTTTTCCTTGCGAGAAACGGGGTCTCTTAATTCTGGAGGCGGATATTTAAGAACGACGGCGTACGAGGTTTTGCAATTGGTGCCCTTACTATCTGAGACCAAAGAACTATTTATAGAATTTGTTGGGCTATTGAGGTGAGCAAGTGATTTTAACTGATCAAGGCACTGGTTGACTTTGGCGGTAAGGATAGAATAAGCTGACGCCGGAATGCTAGGGACTTCAGAAGGGGATTTGATCACGAACTCTGGAATATCAATATTTTCTGCAGAGCAGGGAGAAAGAGTAGCGACAATGTCCGACAATGAACTATTCTTAGCACTGGGTCCCGCACTATGAGGTATAGGCTCATTTGGGAAGCAATTGCTATATAAAAGTCTCTTAGCGCCAAGAACATCTTCATACGGAAAAAAAATCACTAGCGTATTTCACAATAGACTGATGGTCCAACCCCTCATCGAGATCGTGCTGAGCAAAATTCAAAACTGGGCAATAATAAAGCGTACTAGTATTCCAATTGTCCATGATAAGAAAATTTCACTCACGACTCGGCATCAAGCATGTGGATCATTATGAAATGATCCACACTGGCTAAATGAATGCAATGAGAATAAAATTTAACTTATCTTTGAGTGGGGCAAGTAATCCAGTGATATGCGAGTAATCCGAATATTTCAATGCACGACTCAGATGATACTAGTGCTGAATACTAACTCACAGCCACAATCCATAAATAATCCTTAAGCCGTAATCATATACA
This sequence comes from Artemia franciscana, assembly GCF_032884065.1. Taxonomy (NCBI): domain Eukaryota; kingdom Metazoa; phylum Arthropoda; class Branchiopoda; order Anostraca; family Artemiidae; genus Artemia; species Artemia franciscana. The sequence continues at coordinate 559,109 of NW_027062709.1, forward strand.
AGTTTATAAATTTATCTAACAAGTTTCAATTACAAGTTCAAAAGTATTTCACTCGTTATTTATTCCAAACAGGTACAGAGTTAATCCGGCCAAATACTTTATGTGATTCTGCAAAGGCACAAGTTTTCTTATTTTCGTGGCTTCTAACCCAGACGGTTCTCTTATATGTCTCATACTTTTTCCCATTCTCTCGGGATTAATCGTAGTGATATCTATCGTTTCTTGGATTGTCCTGTTTTTCCTTGGGCCCATCGTCCTTGTTTTGCAGTTATTGCTGTGATCTTTATTTTTGCAGATAAAAATCACAGTTAAAACAGGTAATATCAACACTGTCCTTGTTTTTGGCCGTGTTTTCTAACGTCTTTACTTGGGCAATTCGTGCTATAGTGGCCGACAGTGTTGCAATGATATCAACAAATTCTGACGAGGCCTTACCTCACTGGCGTTTAAGCTTCAGTGGCAGATATTTCTTGTGTGTGTTTGTTCATTACACATAAATCTGTTTGACCGCCTAAGGCTAGTCATCTGTTTTGTTCTCGCTGAATTGTTGAAACGGATCCTACGAATCTTAGTAACGCCACTGCTTGAGCACTACGATAGCGAACTCGGTTTATGAGAGCTTTGACAAAGAAATGTACTTCTATGATTAGACTTTGACACACAGATTCACTCTTTCCTAATCTAGTTGACCTTGGGAGAAAAAACAATAGATATTGGCTTAGTAAAAGTAAGTTAGATTCAGGGAAGATCAATTTAGATCATAGTAATTTTTCACGCATAAGAAATACCCTAAATCACAATCAATAAATAAATGATACCCAACACGAAAAAATTTTACCCCAAAGCAGCCGAGTCAGATTTGATTCAAGCAGAAACTAAGAACAGTATGGCTGACGCCCCCCTTTTCCTCTAAAGAACGGAGTATAATTTGCACTTTATTGGAATTAATCCTTCTTGTCTCTCATAATATCGAAAAAACACACGATCATGACAAAGATTACTGAAAAAAATAAACGAATGGGGATGAACAGTTTAATATACATACTGATATTCATTCCTGAAAGTCTTAAAAATTTTGGATTTATTAAGCTAGAAAATAGAAAATATTTAAAAAGTGTTTTGCTTTCAGTAAAATGCAAGTTATGCTCTGGTCTTTAGAAGGCTTCAGCCCTACTCCTCTTATATACCCTCAGTCGTTTTGTGATATTGCTGAGATGTTTTATTGAAAGTTAGAACAAAAAGAAATTATTACGTATATGAAGGAGATTGCCCCCTCCTCAACGCCTCGCTTTTTACGCTAAAGTTTGTATTTTGTCCCAATTCTTGAAGAGCGACTCCTAAAACACAAAGGTCTTTTAATTAGAACAGTTAGAAACTTTTTTAAATGCACTAAAAAAAGCTTTAGCTGAAATAGGGAGGTGTTGAGGAGGGGGCAATCCCCTTCCTCAGGCAATCATAACCAAGATTATCAAACAGTTCGTGGTAACGAACTGTAGTAAGGAGCGACCCGGCTCAATAGTAACCAAAACTCTAAAAAATTGAACTTTGATATCAATAGCTACATCAAAAGAATCGCATTTTAATGCTGATTTTAAATATATAAGTTTCATCATGTTTAGTCTTACCCATCAAAAGTTACGAGCCTGAGAAAATTTGCCTTATTTAGGAAAATAGGGGGAAACACCCCCTAAAAGTGGTAGGATCTTAACGAAAATGACACCATCAGATTCAGCGTATCAGAGAACCCTACTGTAGGAGTTTCAAGCTCCTACCTACAAAAATGTGGAATTTTGTATTTTTTGCCAGAAGACAAATCACGGGTGCGTGTTTATTTGTTTGTTTTTGTTTTTTTTTTGTTTTTTTTCTTTTCCCCAGGGGTCATCGTATCGACCAAGTGGTCCTAGAATGTCGCAAGAGAGCTCATTCTAACGGAAATGAAAAGTTCTAGTGCCCTTTTTAAGTGACCAAAAAAATTGGAGGGCATCTAGGCCCCCTCCCACACTCATTTTTTTCCCAAAGTCAACGGATCAAAATTTTGATATAGCCATTTTGTTCAGCATAGTCCAAAACCATAATAACTATGTCTTTGGGGATGACTTACTTCCCCACAATCCCTGGGGGAGGGGCTGCAAGTTACAAACTATGACCAGTATTTACATATAGTAATGGTTATTGGGAAGTGTACAGACGTTTTTAGGGGGATTTTATTTTGTTTGGGGGTGGGGCTGAGGGGGGTGGGCTATGTTGAAGGATCTTTCCTTGGAGGGATCTGTCATGGGGGAAGAAAAATTCAATGACAAGGGCGCAGGATTCTCTAGCATCACTCAAACCAGAATGAAAAACAAGAACAAGTCCTTGTAATTTTAGTTTCTTTTCAATTTTTGCGCATGCATTTGTAGTTACTGTCACTTGTAATTTTCAGTGAGTGTGGTAGGATGTAGCTGACTATGGTTAGTTGGTTACAATGGTAGTAGTAAAAATCCAGATTGCCATTTTGAAGGCCTTTGCAAAATTTGAAGACAGGGTAATCATAGTAAATTGGGGTACACATAGTGGGAAGACAGACTTGCCTGGCAAAGATTTCCCAAGAGAAAACCTATGAAGGCTTGCGGTCGCGAAAAGTCCACATAACTACTTACCTATCAACTCAAATATTTACTTAAACCTCAACTTTTTAATTAAAACTATTATAAATAAACCAAGAATAAATAAGCTGTAACCTATAAATATGAAAAATAGATAAATAAACAAATAACTAAATTAAAAATAATAATGCACAAATAAAAATTTAAAAGAAAAACAATAAGAACAACTCGAGTCTCAATTACTCTTCAATACTAACCTCACCCACCCTGCCCTCCCAATCCCACCTTAGCCCCTGATCACCTTACTAGTTAATTTATTTATATAAGAGAAACTCGCTTAACAAAAAAGGCAAAGCATTAAAGAAAAAAAAGTCTTCTGTGGCAGAGATTTATTGCGCGTTTTTTTTTTTTAATTTTGAATAAATCTGTTTAACTGCTTAAGGCTAGTTTTCTATTTTGTTCGAGCTCAATTGTCGAAACAGATCCTACGATTCTATGCAACGTCACTGCTTCGATGCTATGATAGAGAACCCAGATTTGAATAAATCTGTTTAGCTGCTTAAGGCTAGTTATCTATTTTGTTCCAGCTCAATTGTCGAAACAGATCTTACGAATCTTAGCAACGTCACTGCTTCGATGCTATGATAGAGAACCCGGTTAATGAGAGTTTTGATAAATAAGAAATTGCCGCGGTAATTTACCACGGTGATTTGCACATGCGTTTGTAGTTACTGTCACTTGCGATTTTCAGTGAGTGTGGAAGGATGTAGTTGACTAAGGCCTTCCTATGGGAGCACCTCTATCAGGCCTACTAGAAAATATTTTCGTCGAACATCTTGAAAATTGGGCACTTGATTCATATTTTCTTAATCATGTGTTTTGGGGACGTTCCATGGATGACGTAATTTCAGTTTGGAATTATGGCGAAAGTGAACTTAAAGGTTTTCTAGAACATTTAAATATTTACGATAGAAACCTGCAATTCGCTCTAGAGACCGAAACAGATGGAAAAATACATTTTTTAGATGTATTGATAATACGAAGTGTGAATAAACTTGATTTTACAGTTTACAGAAACCCTACGCATAATAATAGACACCTTCACTTCAAATCTAACCATCCTCCACAGGTTAAAAGAGGTGTGGTAGTATCTCTTGTGGATAGAGTACTTAATATCTGTTCAGAGACTCATATTAAAAAAAATTCAATTTTATAACAGACTAGCTGTTGGGTGGCGCTTCGCGCCACCCCAACACCTAGTTGGTGGGGGCGCTTCGCGCCCCCCCAAGCCCCCCCGCGCGCGTAAGTCGTTACGCGCCATATTAGTTACGCGCCATTGTAGTTGTGTCCCTATGTCCCACCTGTGAATATAGATAGATAGATATATATATATATACTAGCTGTTGGGGTGGCGCTTCGCGCCACCCCAACACCTAGTTGGTGGGGGCGCTTCGCGCCCCCCCCAAGCCCCCCCGCGCGCGTAAGTCGTTACGCGCCATAATAGTTACGCGCCATTGTAGTTGTGTCCCTATGTCCCACCTGTGAATATAGATATATATATATATATGGTTTTAACTACGTAAAACTTGCGAATATACAACATTCTTTGCTGTCCCATTGTCTTTGCATATAAATAGATTGTCAGGTTATCCCCCTGTTTCCCCCGGTGTCCCCGTTGTAGTTGTGTCCCTGTGTCCCGGTCGTCATTTATATTCCCTGTGTCCCGGGTCCCGGTCATCATTTGTATCCCGGTGTCCCGGTCTGTATATACATTCGTTTTTTAGTTTTGTTTTTCTCCTTTATTTTTTTCCTTTTTTTTTCTTTTTTAGTTTATTTAGATTTTTAGATTTTTTAGTTTTTTTATTAGTTTTTAGTTTTTTTTTCTTTTTAGTTTTTTTGTAGTTTTTACCTTCTTTTTAGTTTTGTTAATTTTTTTTTTTACTTGTGTCCTGGTCGTCATTTATACTCCCTGTGTCCCGGTGCTTTGTTGATTGCTAATCGAACATTCCTTTTGTCCTGGTCGTCATTTATATCCCCCTGTTTCCCCCGGTGTCCTCGTTGTAGTTGTGTCCCTGTGTCCCGGTCGTTATTTATATTCCCTGTGTCCCGGTCGTCATTTGTATCCCGGTGTACCGGTCTGTATATACATTCGTTTTTTAGTTTTGTTTTTCTCCTTTATTTTTTTCCTTTTTTTTTCTTTTTTAGTTTATTTAGATTTTTAGATTTTTTAGTTTTTTTATTAGTTTTTAGTTTTTTTTTTCTTTTTAGTTTTTTTGTAGTTTTTACCTTCTTTTTAGTTTTGTTAATTTTTTTTTTTTACTTGTGTCCTGGTCGTCATTTATACTCCCTGTGTCCCGGTGCTTTGTTGATTGCTAATCGAACATTCCTTTTGTCCTGGTCGCTTTCTCTTTGAGTGTCGTCATTTATTTTTTTCTTTTTTAGTTCTTTTAGTTTTTACCTTTTTTAGTTTTTTTTTAGTTTTTAGTTTTTTTAGTTTTTTACCTTTTTTTAGTTTTTTTAGTTTTTTAGCTTTTTTATTTTTTTTATTAGTTTTTAGTTTTTTTGTAGTTTTTGCCTTTTTTTTAGTTTTTTTAGTTTTTTAGCTTTTTTATTAGTTTTTAGTTTTTTTTGTAGTTATTTTTCAGTTTTTTCCTTTTTTTTAGTTTTTTTTTATTTTTTATTTTTTTTAGTTTTTTACCTTTTTTTAGATTTTTTAGTTTTTTTAGTTTTTTAGCTTTTTTACTTTTTTTATTAGTTTTTAGTTTTTTTTTGTAGTTTTTGCCTTTTTTTAGTTTTTTCAGTTTTTTTTTTAGTTTTTTATTGGTTTTTACCTTTATAGTTTTTTTTAGTTTTTTAGCTTTTTTATTTTTTTTATTAGTTTTTAGTTTTTTTTGTAGTTTTTGCCTTTTTTTAGTTTTTTCAGTTTTGACGTCACCTAATCCAGTTTTTTCAGGTGACGTCACCTGACACATCCATCCATCCATCCACAGACAGACAGACAACTTATTTTTATATATATAGAAGATATATATATCTATATATATAAAAATAAGTTGTCTGTGTGTGGATCTGTGGATCAGGTGACGTCACCTGAAAAAACTGGATCAGGTGACGTCAAAACTGAAAAAACTAAAAAAGGCAAAAACTACAAAAAAAACTAAAAACTAATAAAAAAAATAAAAAAGCTAAAAAACTAAAAAAACTAAAAAAAGGCAAAAACTACAAAAAAAACTAAAAACTAATAAAAAAGCTAAAAAACTAAAAAAACTATAAAAAGGCAAAAACTACAAAAAAAACTAAAAACTAATAAAAAAATAAAAAAGCTAAAAAACTAAAAAAACTAAAAAAACTAAAAAAAGGTAAAAAACGAAAAAAACTAAAAACTAAAAAAAAAGGAAAAAACTGAAAAATAAGCTAAAATAAAGGTAAAAACCAATAAAAAACTAAAAAAAAACTGAAAAAACTAAAAAAAAGGCAAAAACTACAAAAAAAAACTAAAAACTAATAAAAAAAGTAAAAAAGCTAAAAAACTAAAAAAACTAAAAAACTAAAAAAAGGTAAAAAACTAAAAAAAATAAAAAATAAAAAAAAACTAAAAAAAAGGAAAAAACTGAAAAATAAGCTAAAATAAAGGTAAAAACCAATAAAAAACTAAACAGAAAAAAAGGAAAAAACTAAAAAAAATTTTCATCTAAAAAACTAAAAAAAACTAAAAAAGGTAAAAACTAAAAGAACTAAAAAAGAAAAAAATAAATGACGAAACTCAAAGAGAAAGCGACCAGGACAAAAGGAATGTTCGATTAGCAATCAACAAAGCACCGGGACACAGGGAGTATAAATGACGACCAGGACATAAGTAAAAAAAAAAAACTATCTATATATATAAAAATAAGTTGTCTGTGGATCTGTGGATCGTGGATCAGGTGACGTCACCTGAAAAAACTGGATCAGGTGACGTCAAAACTGAAAAAACTAAAAAAAGGCAAAAACTACAAAAAAAACTAAAAACTAATAAAAAAAATAAAAAAGCTAAAAAACTAAAAAAACTAAAAAAAAGGCAAAAACTACAAAAAAAACTAAAAACTAATAAAAAAGCTAAAAAACTAAAAAAACTAAAAAAAAACAAAAACTACAAAAAAAACTAAAAACTAATAAAAAAAATAAAAAAGCTAAAAAACTAAAAAAACTAAAAAAACTAAAAAAAGGTAAAAAACTAAAAAAACTAAAAACTAAAAAAAACTAAAAAAAAGGAAAAAACTGAAAAATAAGCTAAAATAAAGGTAAAAACCAATAAAAAACTAAAAAAAACTGAAAAAACTAAAAAAAGGCAAAAACTACAAAAAACTAAAAACTAATAAAAAAAGTAAAAAAGCTAAAAAACTAAAAAAACTAAAAAAACTAAAAAAACTAAAAAAAGGTAAAAAACTAAAAAAAAATAAAAAATAAAAAAAAACTAAAAAAAAAGGAAAAAACTGAAAAATAAGCTAACATAAAGGTATAGCAATCAACAAAGCACCGGGACACAGGGAGTATAAATGACGACCAGGACATAAGTAAAAAAAAAAATTAACAAAACTAAAAAGAAGTTAAAAACTACAAAAAAACTAAAAAGAAAAAAAAACTAAAAACTAATAAAAAAACTAAAAAATCTAAAAATCTAAATAAACTAAAAAAGAAAAAAAAGGAAAAAAATAAAGGAGAAAAACAAAACTAAAAAACGAATGTATATACAGACCAGTACACCGGGATACAAATGACGACCGGGACACAGGGAATATAAATGACGACCGGGACACAGGGACACAACTACAACGGGGACACCGGGGGAAACAGGGGGATATAAATGACGACCGGGACAAAAAAACTAAAAAGAAAAAAAAACTAAAAACTAATAAAAAAATCGAAAAATCTAAATAAGCTAAAAAAGAAAAAAAAGGAAAAAAATAAAGGAGAAAAACAAAACTAAAAAACGAATGTATATACAGACCGGGACACCGGGATACAAATGACGACCGGGACACAGGGAATATAAATGACGACCGGGACACAGGTACACAACTATAACGGGGACACCGGGGGAAACAGGGGGATGTAAATGACGACCGGGACACCGGGACAGGGAATGGTCGATTAGCAATCACCATCAACAAAGCTCAAGGGCAATCATTAGAATCATGAGGTATAGATCTGAATACAGATTGTTTTCCCATGGACCATTATATGTTGCATGTTCAAGAGTCGGTAAACCTGACAATCTATTTATATGCAAAGACAATGGGACAGCAAAGAATGTTGTATATTCGCAAGTTTTACGTAGTTAAAACCATATATATATATATCTATATATATAAAAATAAGTTGTCTGTGGATGGATGGATGGATGGATGTGTGGATGGATGTGTCAGGTGACGTCACCTGAAAAAACTGGATTAGGTGACGTCAAAACTGAAAAAACTAAAAAAAGGCAAAAACTACAAAAAAACTAAAAACTAATAAAAAAAATAAAAAAGCTAAAAAACTAAAAAAACTATAAAGGTAAAAACCAATAAAAAACTAAAAAAAAAACTGAAAAAACTAAAAAAAGGCAAAAACTACAAAAAAAAACTAAAAACTAATAAAAAAAGTAAAAAAGCTAAAAAACTAAAAAAACTAAAAAAACTAAAAAAAGGTAAAAAACTAAAAAAAATAAAAAATAAAAAAAAACTAAAAAAAAGGAAAAAACTGAAAAATAAGCTAAAATAAAGGTAAAAACCAATAAAAAACTAAAAAAAAAAAGGAAAAAACTAATAAATGACGACACTCAAAGAGAAAGCGACCAGGACAAAAAACTAAAAAAAAAGGCAAAAACTACAAAAAAACTAAAAACTAATAAAAAAAATAAAAAAGCTAAAAAACTAAAAAAACTAAAAAAAGGTAAAAAACTAAAAAAACTAAAAACTAAAAAAAAACTAAAAAAGGTAAAAACTAAAACAACTAAAAAAGAAAAAAATAAATGACGACACTCAAAGAGAAAGCGACCAGGACAAAAGGAATGTTCGATTAGCAATCAACAAAGCACCGGGACACAGGGAGTATAAATGACGACCAGGACACAAGTAAAAAAAAAAAATTAACAAAACTAAAAAGAAGGTAAAAACTACAAAAAAAACTAAAAAGAAAAAAAACTAAAAACTAATAAAAAAACTAAAAAATCTAAAAATCTAAATAAACTAAAAAAGAAAAAAAAGGAAAAAAATAAAGGAGAAAAACAAAACTAAAAAACGAATGTATATACAGACCGGTACACCGGGATACAAATGACGACCGGGACACAGGGAATATAAATAACGACCGGGACACAGGGACACAACTACAACGGGGACACCGGGGGAAACAGGGGGATATAAATGACGACCGGGACAAAAAAACTAAAAAGAAATAAAAACTAAAAACTAATAAAAAAAACTAAAAAATCTAAAAATCTAAATAAGCTAAAAAAGAAAAAAAAAGGAAAAAAATAAAGGAGAAAAACAAAACTAAAAAACGAATGTATATACAGACCGGGACACCGGGATACAAATGATGACCGGGACCCGGGACACAGGGAATATAAATGACGACCGGGACACAGGGACACAACTACAACGGGGACACCGGGGGAAACAGGGGGATAACCTGACAATCTATTTATATGCAAAGACAATGGGACAGCAAAGAATGTTGTATATTCGCAAGTTTTACGTAGTTAAAACCATATATATATATATATATCTATATTCACAGGTGGGACATAGGGACACAACTACAATGGCGCGTAACTATTATGGCGCGTAACGACTTACGCGCGCGGGGGGGCTTGGGGGGGGCGCGAAGCGCCCCCACCAACTAGGTGTTGGGGTGGCGCGAAGCGCCACCCCAACAGCTAGTATATATATATATATATATATATATATATATATATATATATATCTATATATATAAAAATAAGTTGTCTGTGGATGGATGGATGGATGGATGTGTCAGGTGACGTCACCTGAAAAAACTGGATCAGGTGACGTCAAAACTGAAAAAACTAAAAAAAGGCAAAAACTACAAAAAAAACTAAAAACTAATAAAAAAAATAAAAAAGCTAAAAAACTAAAAAAACTATAAAGGTAAAAACCAATAAAAAACTAAAAAAAAAACTGAAAAAACTAAAAAAAGGCAAAAACTACAAAAAAAACTAAAAACTAATAAAAAAAGTAAAAAAGCTAAAAAACTAAAAAAACTAAAAAAACTAAAAAAGGTAAAAAACTAAAAAAAATAAAAAATAAAAAAAAACTAAAAAAAAGGAAAAAACTGAAAAATAAGCTAAAATAAAGGTAAAAACCAATAAAAAACTAAAAAAAAAGGAAAAAACTAATAAATGACGACACTCAAAGAGAAAGCGACCAGGACAAAAGGAATGTTCGATTAGCAATCAACAAAGCACCGGGACACAGGGAGTATAAATGACGACCAGGACATAAGTAAAAAAAAAAAAACTATCTATATATATAAAAATAAGTTGTCTGTGGATCTGTGGATCGTGGATCAGGTGACGTCACCTGAAAAAACTGGATCAGGTGACGTCAAAACTGAAAAAACTAAAAAAAGGCAAAAACTACAAAAAAAACTAAAAACTAATAAAAAAGCTAAAAAACTAAAAAAACTAAAAAAAAGGCAAAAACTACAAAAAAACTAAAAACTAATAAAAAAAATAAAAAAGCTAAAAAACTAAAAAAACTAAAAAAAGGTAAAAAACTAAAAAAACTAAAAACTAAAAAAAAAACTAAAAAAGGTAAAAACTAAAAGAACTAAAAAAGAAAAAAATAAATGACGACACTCAAAGAGAAAGCGACCAGGACAAAAGGAATGTTCGATTAGCAATCAACAAAGCACCGGGACACAGGGAGTATAAATGACGACCAGGACACAAGTAAAAAAAAAAATTAACAAAACTAAAAAGAAGGTAAAAACTACAAAAAAACTAAAAAGAAAAAAAAACTAAAAACTAATAAAAAAACTAAAAAATCTAAAAATCTAAATAAACTAAAAAAGAAAAAAAAAGGAAAAAAATAAAGGAGAAAAACAAAACTAAAAAACGAATGTATATACAGACCGGTACACCGGGATACAAATGACGACCGGGACACAGGGAATATAAATAACGACCGGGACACAGGGACACAACTACAACGAGGACACCGGGGGAAACAGGGGGATATAAATGACGACCGGGACAAAAAAACTAAAAAGAAATAAAAACTAAAAACTAATAAAAAAAAACTAAAAAATCTAAAAATCTAAATAAGCTAAAAAAGAAAAAAAAAGGAAAAAAATAAAGGAGAAAAACAAAACTAAAAAACGAATGTATATACAGACCGGGAGACCGGGATACAAATGATGACCGGGACCCGGGACACAGGGAATATAAATGACGACCGGGACACAGGGACACAACTACAACGGGGACACCGGGGGAAACAGGGGGATAACCTGACAATCTATTTATATGCAAAGACAATGGGACAGCAAAGAATGTTGTATATTCGCAAGTTTTACGTAGTTAAAACCATATATATATATATATCTATATTCACAGGTGGGACATAGGGACACAACTACAATGGCGCGTAACTATTATGGCGCGTAACGACTTACGCGCGCGGGGGGGCTTGGGGGTGGCGCGAAGCGCCCCCACCAACTAGGTGTTGGGGTGGCGCGAAGCGCCACCCCAACAGCTAGTATATATATATATATATATATATATATATATATATATATATATATATATATATATATATATATATATATATATATATATATATATATATATATATATATCTATATTCACAGGTGGGACATAGGGACACAACTACAATGGCGCGTAACTATTATGGCGCGTAACGACTTACGCGCGCGGGGGGGCTTGGGGGGGGGCGCGAAGCGCCCCCACCAACTAGGTGTTGGGGTGGCGCGAAGCGCCACCCCAACAGCTAGTATATATATATATATATATATATATATATATATATATATATATATATATATATATATATATATATATATGTTTTTAACTACGTAAAACTTGCGAATATACAACATTCTTTGCTGTCCCATTGTCTGTGCATATAAATAGATTGTCAGGTATACCGACTCTTGAACATGCAACATATAATGGTCCATGGGAAAACAATCCGTATTCAGATCTATACCTCATGATTCTAATGATTGCCCTTGAGCTTTGTTGATGGTGATTGCTAATCGACCATTCCCTGAGTCGCCATCGTCATTTATATATCCATCGTATTTTATATATTTTTTTCTTTTTAGTTTTTTTGTAGTTTTTACCTTTTTTTTAGTTTTTTTAGTTTTTTTTTACTTATGTCCTGGTCGTCATTTATACTCCCTGTGTCCCGGTGCTTTGTTGATTGCTAATCGAACATTCCTTTTGTCCCGGTCGCTTTCTCTTTGAGTGTCGTCATTTATTTAGATTGTCAGGTTTACCGACTCTTGAACATGCAACATATAATTGTCCATGGGAAAAACAATCCATATTCAGACCTATACCTCATGATTCTAATGATTGCCCTTGAGCTTTGTTGATGGTGATTGCTAATTGAACATTCCCTGTGTCCCGGTCGTCATTTATATTCCCAGTATCCCGGTCGTCATTTGTGTCCCAGTGTTCCAGTCTGTAATTTCTCTTTGAGCGTCCCGTTCGTCTTTGTTTGATGGTGAGCTTTGTTGCCCCTTGAGCTTTGTTGATGGTGATTGCTAATCGAACATTGCCTGTGTCCCCGTCGTCATTTATGTCCCCCCTGTGCCCCCGGCGTCACCGTTGTAGTTGTAGCCCTGCGTCCCGGTCGTCATTTATATTCCCTGTGTCCCGGTCGTCATCCCGGTATACATTCGTTTTTGAATTGGTATATGATGAAATAAATTTTTAATTTTTTCCCTTTTAGTTTTTTTTTATTGATTTTGACCTTTTTTTAGGTTTTTTAGCTTTTTTATTTTTTCTTTTTAGTTTTTTTGAAGTTTTTATCTTTTTAATTTTTTTTATTTTTATTTATATTTTTTTAGTTTTCTTTTTCTCCTTTATTTTTCAGTTTTTTTCCTTTTTTTAGTTTTTTTTTCTTTTTTAGTTCTTTTAGTTTTTACCTTTTTTAGTTTTTTTTAGTTTTTTAGATGAAAATTTTTTTAGTTTTTTTCCTTTTTTTCTTTTTAGTTTTTTATTGGTTTTTACCTTTTTTTTAGCTTTTTCAGTTTTTTTTCGTTTTTTCTTTTTACTTTTTTAGTTTTTATCTTTTTTATTTTTTTTTATTTTTATTAATTTTATTAGTTTTCTTTTTCTCTTCTATTTTTCAGTTTTTTCCTTTTTTTTAAGTTTTTTTTTTAGTTTTTAGTTTAGGTTTTTTTTTAGTTTTTAGTTTTTTAGTTTTTTTAGTTTTTTTTAGTTTTTTAGCTTTTTTATTTTTTTTATTAGTTTTTAGTTTTTTTTGTAGTTTTTGCCTTTTTTTAGTTTTTTTCAGTTTTTTTTTTAGTTTTTAGTTTTTTACCTTTTTTTACGTTTTTTACGTCACCTGATCCACAGATCCACAGATCCATAGACAGACAGACAACTTATTTTTATATATATAGACATACGTTTTTGCAACGGTTACCCAATTTCTCTCATAAATACTGTTATTGCTCAAAGATTAAAGATGTATTCTTCTAGAGCCTTAAATCTCACACCAGTAAACGATTCGTATAAGCCCACAAGCACGATTTACCTACCATATATTCCAAAAATTACTTCAAACCTGAAAAATTGTGTTTAAAAAAATAATTTACATGTTGTATTCACAAGTGATTTACGAATAATAAATCTTCTCAATTCTGGTAAGGATAAAACCCCAGTTACTCGTCTAAGAGGGGTGTGTCAAATACCATATAGTTGTGGAAATTAATAAATTGGTCGAGCCCACCAAAATTTAGGAACAAGATTACAATAACACAAAGAAAGTATTGAAAAAGCATTAAAATCTTAAAATAACTCCATATCTTGCAATTCAGCTTTAAGCAATTTCAGCAGAGGACTAGCCTTAAGCAGTCAAATACATATAAATGAAATGAACAAACACAAGAAACCTCTGCCACAGAAACTTAAAAGCCGTTGAGGCAAGTCCATCTTCCCCCTATGTTTACCCCAATTGTTCCTGTATTCAAATTTTGAAAAGGCCTTCGAAAGGCCAATCTATTTTTTTTACTACTTTCGTGTTAACCTTCTTACCCTTCTCAACTACATCCTACTACAATCACTGAAAATCGCAAGTGACAATAACTAAAAACCCATACACAAAAATTGACAAGGAAATAAAAGAACAAGGAGTTATACTTGTTTCTGCTTCTAGTTTGAGTTAAATATGGAGCCTGTGAAGTAAAACAAATAGCTTACATAAGCACTCCATTCTGGTGGAAGCCCATAGTTCACCGTGGTAAACTTTCGTGGCAATTTTAAAATCTTCAATTTAAACTCTAGAGAAGAAAGTATGTCTTCTGTTCTTCGATTCAAGTTAGGTTGTTTCATGCTATTGTCAAGTTGCAACTTTGCTGTTGGGGCAATAAAAAGAAAAAATCTGTTTAAAGCTTGCAACCCCAACCTGATGTAGACAAAGCAACGATACCGTAAGGGAACTGAAGCTACAATACAAAATGTGGAAAGCTTTATGTGGAGTTGCAAATTTCATAAACGGAATGTTACGGCTCTGAAGTACAACAAATATTCCGGAGTGAGTTACCTTTTTTCTATTTTTGTTTTTTCATCAATTCGTAAATCGTCAGCTGAATGAAATGAATGCTGCATTGATTACAAAGATTTTTGGTAAATTGTCAACAGATGATATGATTTTCTTTTAAACACTCTTAATGAAGAGTTGAAAATTGAATATCACTCGTCTTGTAATTTTTGGCCTGTTATAATTTAATCGCTTTTAATTTTTATTTTTAAAGGCAAATTTTTATTTAATTTTGTTTTTTAAGATACCACGGTACTTTGAGCGTCCCGTTCGTCTTTGTTTGATGGTGAGCTTTGTTGCCCCTTGAGCTTTGTTGATGGTGATTGCTAATCGAACATTGCCTGTGTCCCCGTCGTCATTTATGTCCCCCCTGTGCCCCCGGCGTCACCGTTGTAGTTGTAGCCCTGCGTCCCGGTCGTCATTTATATTCCCTGTGTCCCGGTCGTCATCCCGGTATACATTCGTTTTTGAATTGGTATATGATGAAATAAATTTTTAATTTTTTCCCTTTTTTTCCTTTTAGTTTTTTTTTATTGGTTTTGACCTTTTTTTAGGTTTTTTAGCTTTTTTATTTTTTCTTTTTAGTTTTTTTTGAAGTTTTTATCTTTTTAATTTTTTTTATTTTTATTTATATTTTTTTAGTTTTCTTTTTCTCCTTTATTTTTCAGTTTTTTTCCTTTTTTTAGTTTTTTTTTCTTTTTTAGTTCTTTTAGTTTTTACCTTTTTTAGTTTTTTTTAGTTTTTTAGATGAAAATTTTTTTAGTTTTTTTCCTTTTTTTCTTTTTAGTTTTTTATTGGTTTTTACCTTTTTTTTAGCTTTTTCAGTTTTTTTTCGTTTTTTCTTTTTACTTTTTTAGTTTTTATCTTTTTTATTTTTATTAATTTTATTAGTTTTCTTTTTCTCTTCTATTTTTCAGTTTTTTCCATTTTTTTAAGTTTTTTTTTTTTAGTTTTTAGTTTAGGTTTTTTTTTAGTTTTTAGTTTTTTAGTTTTTTTAGTTTTTTTAGTTTTTTAGCTTTTTTATTTTTTTTATTAGTTTTTAGTTTTTTTTGTAGTTTTTGCCTTTTTTTAGTTTTTTCAGTTTTTCTTTTAGTTTTTAGTTTTTTACCTTTTTTTACGTTTTTTACGTCACCTGATCCACAGATCCACAGACAACTTATTTTTATATATATAGATATATATATATACTAGCTGTTGGGGTGGCGCTTCGCGCCACCCCAACACCTAGTTGGTGGGGGCGCTTCGCGCCCCCCCCAAGCCCCCCCACGCGCGTAAGTCGTTACGCGCCATAATAGTTACGCGCCATTGTAGTTGTGTCCCTATGTCCCACCTGTGAATATAGATATATATATATATATATGGTTTTAACTACGTAAAACTTGCGAATATACAACATTCTTTGCTGTCCCATTGTCTTTGCATATAAATAGATTGTCAGGTTATCCCCCTGTTTCCCCCGGTGTCCCCGTTGTAGTTGTGTCCCTGTGTCCCGGTCGTCATTTATATTCCCTGTGTCCCGGGTCCCGGTCATCATTTGTATCCCGGTGTCCCGGTCTGTATATACATTCGTTTTTTAGTTTTGTTTTTCTCCTTTATTTTTTTCCTTTTTTTTTCTTTTTTAGCTTATTTAGATTTTTAGATTTTTTAGTTTTTTTTATTAGTTTTTAGTTTTTATTTCTTTTTAGTTTTTTTGTCCCGGTCGTCATTTATATCCCCCTGTTTCCCCCGGTGTCCCCGTTGTAGTTGTGTCCCTGTGTCCCGGTCGTTATTTATATTCCCTGTGTCCCGGTCGTCATTTGTATCCCGGTGTACCGGTCTGTATATACATTCGTTTTTTAGTTTTGTTTTTCTCCTTTATTTTTTTCCTTTTTTTTTCTTTTTTAGTTTATTTAGATTTTTAGATTTTTTAGTTTTTTTATTAGTTTTTAGTTTTTTTTTCTTTTTAGTTTTTTTGTAGTTTTTACCTTCTTTTTAGTTTTGTTAATTTTTTTTTTTACTTGTGTCCTGGTCGTCATTTATACTCCCTGTGTCCCGGTGCTTTGTTGATTGCTAATCGAACATTCCTTTTGTCCTGGTCGCTTTCTCTTTGAGTGTCGTCATTTATTTTTTTCTTTTTTAGTTCTTTTAGTTTTTACCTTTTTTAGTTTTTTTTTAGTTTTTAGTTTTTTTAGTTTTTTACCTTTTTTTAGTTTTTTTAGTTTTTTAGCTTTTTTATTTTTTTTATTAGTTTTTAGTTTTTTTGTAGTTTTTGCCTTTTTTTTTAGTTTTTTGTCCTGGTCGCTTTCTCTTTGAGTGTCGTCATTTATTAGTTTTTTCCTTTTTTTTTTTAGTTTTTTATTGGTTTTTACCTTTATTTTAGCTTATTTTTCAGTTTTTTCCTTTTTTTTAGTTTTTTTTTATTTTTTATTTTTTTTAGTTTTTTACCTTTTTTTAGTTTTTTTAGTTTTTTTAGTTTTTTAGCTTTTTTACTTTTTTTATTAGTTTTTAGTTTTTTTTTGTAGTTTTTGCCTTTTTTTAGTTTTTTCAGTTTTTTTTTTAGTTTTTTATTGGTTTTTACCTTTATAGTTTTTTTAGTTTTTTAGCTTTTTTATTTTTTTTATTAGTTTTTAGTTTTTTTTGTAGTTTTTGCCTTTTTTTAGTTTTTTCAGTTTTGACGTCACCTAATCCAGTTTTTTCAGGTGACGTCACCTGACACATCCATCCACACATCCATCCATCCATCCATCCACAGACAACTTATTTTTATATATATAGATATATATATATATATATATATATATATATGTATATATATATATATATATATATATATATATATATATATATATATATATCTATATATATATATATATATATATCTATATATATATAAAAATAAGTTGTCTGTGTGTGGATCTGTGGATCAGGTGACGTCATGTTTGTCCGCATATGACGTCTGAATTATTTCACACTAATACAAAAGAAGAAAAAAACTAAAAAAGGTAAAAACTACAAAAAAAACTAAAAAGAAAAAAAACTAAAAAAGCTAAAAAACTAAAAAAAACTAAAAAAAGGTAAAAATCTAATAACTAAAAAAAAACTGAAAAAAAAAATTAAAAAAGGCAAAAACTACAAAAAAAATAAAAACTAATAAAAAAACTAAAAAAGCTAAAAAACTAAAAAAACTAAAAAAACTAAAAAAAGGTAAAAAACTAAAAAAAACTAAAAACTAAAAAAGAAAAAAACTAAAAAAAAGGAAAAAACTGAAAAATAAAAGAGAAAAAGAAAACTAAAAAAATATGAATAAATATATATAAAATAAGTTGTTTGTGGGTTATGTCTGTCTGTCTGTCTGTCGAGTGACGTCGTGTTTGTCCGCATATGACGTCTGAATTATTTCACACTAATACAAAAGAAGAAAAAAAACTAAAAAAGGTAAAAACTACAAAAAAACTAAAAAGAAAAAAAACTAAAAAAGCTAAAAAACTAAAAAAAAACTAAAAAAAGGTAAAAAACTAAAAACTAAAAAAACTGAAAAAACTAAAAAAAGGCAAAAACTAAAAAAAAACTAAAAACTAATAAAAAAACTAAAAAAGCTAAAAAACTAAAAAAACTAAAAAAAGGTAAAAAACAAAAAGAACTAAAAACTAAAAAAGAAAAAACTACAAAAAAGGAAAAAACTGAAAAATAAGAGAAAAAGAAAACTAAAAAAATATTAATAAATATAAAAAATATAAATATAAATATAATATAAATTAGCAATCAACAAAGCACCGAGACACAAATGACGACCGGGACACAGGGAGTATAAATGACGACCAGGACATAAGTAAAAAAAAAAAACTAAAAAAACTAAAAAAATGGTAAAAACTACAAAAAAACTAAAAACTAATAAAAAAACTAAAAAATCTAAAAATCTAAATAAACTAAAAAAGAAAAAAAAGAAAAAAGGAAAAAAATAAAGGAGAAAAACAAAACTAAAAAACGAATGTATATACAGACCGGGACACCGGGATACAAATGACGACCGGGACACAGGGAATATAAATGACGACCGGGACACAGGGACACAACTACAATGGGGACGCCGGGGGGCACAGGGGGATATAAATGACGACCGGGACACCGGGACACAAGGAATATAAATGACGCCCGGGACACTCAAAGAGAAATCACAGACTGGAACACAGGGACACAAATGACGACCGGGACACAGGGAATATAAATGACGACCGGGACACAGGGACATAACTACAAAGGGGACGCCGGGGTGCACAGGGGGATATATAAATGACGATGGCGACTCAGGGAATGGTCGATTAGCAATCACCATCAACAAAGCTCAAGGGCAATCATTAGAATCATGAGGTATAGATCTGAATACGGATTGTTTTCCCATGGACCATTATATGTTGCATGTTCAAGAGTCGGTAAACCTGACAATCTATTTATATGCACAGACAATGGGACAGCAAAGAATGTTGTATATTCGCAAGTTTTACGTAGTTAAAAACATATATATATATATATATATATATATATATATATATATATATATATATATATATATATATATATATATATATATATATATATATATATATATATATATATATATATATATATATATATATATATATATATATATATATATATATATATATATATATATATATATCTATATTCACAGGTGGGACATAGGGACACAACTACAATGGCGCGTAACTAATATGGCGCGTAACGACTTACGCGCGCGGGGGGGCTTGGGGGGGCGCGAAGCGCCCCCACCAACTAGGTGTTGGGGTGGCGCGAAGCGCCACCCCAACAGCTAGTATATATATATATATATTTGTTCGTGGTAGCTTAAATCACGAACAGAAATGGACAGAAACAATAGATTGCAGCACTTTTGGACTCGTGGGAAAATGCCACTTTTTTGTTTCATTAAATTTTTCTATTTATCACTCAAAGAAGATATATTGGCTTTGAGGCCGGGTAACTGTCGCATAAATTTAACACTTATTGATTTTAGTCCATCTTCAATTAGAAAATTGTCTTTTTCATATCTTTTCATTTCATTTCAAAGGCTCAACATTATACGGTAAGAAATTATACTTTATAAAACTGAATTTTGGTCAAACCCCTAATTTTATTTAGTGTCTATGAATATTTAAAAGAAAATTCATTGTCAAAAATAGAAATAGAGAAAAATAATCTGAATTATTTTTTTATTTGTTGAACAGAAGAAAAACAGTGAATATAATTTACTGCTAGGCTTATATCAAGCAGATATAGACAATGACATATATATGGGAAATGTATAGAGGAAAAAATTACGAAAAGATACAGAAAAAGATATAGAAAATCTAAGAATTTTTGGAAACGCGACAAAGAGTTGAAAAGGGCTAGAGAGAGGGAATTTTTAAAAAATTTTAATTAGAATAAATGAGACATTTGATCAAAGAAATAAAAATTTCACTTTAAGAAATACTTAAAAATTAACTATCTGATATAAAAAAAAAATATGAATTAAAATCCAAGTCATACGAATTTCTTTGCAACAGCTGGGATTCAACCGCAGTCCCGGTGATTTCCAGGTGAGGTTGTATCCATTGTGCTGTTACAAGGTATTGTATATGGAAATTCTAAGTATTGACCATGAGAGATAAGTGACTCGTCTGTGACAGCCTGTCACTGCAAACATTATGTCGCTCTTTACAGTCACATTTAAAATAAATAAATGCCGTATAAGTCCAAAGTAAAGGCTATTGACCAGAAAGCTAGTTAAGAAAACAAATCTAAAATACAAAAAAAAAATACAAGAAAAAGCAAAAGCAAAAAAAAGTAACTTACTCCGGAATATTTGTCGTACTTCAGAGCCGTAAAATTCCGTTTATAAAATTTACAACTCCTCATTAAGTGTGTTTTAAATATACTGATAATATAGCAAACTGAATTGGGATGAAATCAAAATTAGCATTGTAAAACACTGAAATTCTTTGCTCCTTTCTAAGCGATGACACGTTAGAACCGTAGCCTACGGCAAAAAAGTCAACTTTTGAACCAAGACAGGTTGATTTTTTTTTACAGCAGTCGATAGCTCTTGATGAACTGATCAAAGTTTGTGTCATCCATTTTTTTTGTAGAAAAATTTCTTCAGGAGATGTACCGGTTTAAAAGTTCAAAAAGGTTGACAACTTCAGTAGTAAGGCACACACTGAAACCAAATATAGGCCGATACCAATTGTGAGACATGTAGGGGAGTTTTAAGCAACAGTCATTTTTGCTTAACACTAAGATGAGGAAAAGACGAATAATTAGGAAAAAATAAAAATCTTATGAGGCAGAGATTTCTTGCGTGTTTTTCATTTTGAATAAATCTGTTTGACTGCTTAAGGCTATTCATCCGTTTTGTTCGAACTTAATTGTCGAAACAGATCCTACGAATCTTAGTAACATCACTGCTTCGACGCTACGATAGCGAAGCCAGTTTATGAGAGCTTTGACAAAAAAAATGTAAAACCCTGTTTAGGCTTTGACACCTTTATTGCCTTGGTAATTTACCACGGTGAACAAAGTTACGGGCTGCCATCTGGATGGAATACTTATGTAAGCTTTTGGTTTTACTCCACAGGCTTTGATTCAACTCAAACTAAAAGCAGAAACAAGTATAAGTCCTTGTTCTTTTATTTACTTCTTATTTTTAGCTTCAAGTTGGAGATGGACTAAGATTTATAAGTGTTAAATATATGAAACAGTTACCCGGCCTCACAGCCAGTATATCTTGTTTGAGTGATAAATAGATAATTTTAATGAAACAAAAAAGTGGCATTTCCCACAGGTCCGAAAGTGCTGCCGTCTATTGTTTCTATCCATTTCTGTTAGTGATTTCAGCTGAGTTTATCATTCTGTTTTTCGCGTTTGAGATTGCTGTAGAGAAATGGTATCAGGTGTGCCTTTTAAACCTGACAAGTTTTCTCATTGCTAAGGAAATTAGAGTTTATCCCTTGCTCCTTTCTAAGTGATGATGTTAGAAACTTGGCCTATGGCAAAAAAGTCGAATTTTGAACTAAAACAGATTGATCTTTTTTTTGACAGCGGTCTATATTTCTTGATGAGCTGATCAAAGTATATTTCATCCATTTTTCGGTAGAAAACTTTCTTATTGAGATGTACCAGTTTGAAAGCTTAAAACTGTTGACAACTTCAGTAGTAAGGTACACACTGAAACCAAAAATAGGCCGATACCAATTGTGAGACATATAAGGGAGTTTTAAGCAACAGTCGGCTGTTAGCTCATAATCATCTTCGGCAATAAGGGGCTCGCAGCTTTTGCTATTTGCTGTACCTATTATTTGTTTCCGGTGTAGTTGATAGTAAGACCAACTTGGATCCAGTGGTAAAACATGTAGGGAACTTATTACTTTAAGATCCTTACAGATTAGTAACTTCAGCGCTTAATCGAAGCAAGGAAACGAAACCAAAGTGTTACACTCGCAATACTTTGCTCGACGAAGACGAAAAAAAGTGTTAAATATATGCGACATTTACCCAGCCTCACAGCCAGTATATCCACTTTGAGCGATAAATGGAGAAATTTAATAAAACAAAAAGTTGTATTTTCCCACGGGTCCAAAAGTGATGCCATCTATTGTTTCTATCCATTTCTGTTCGTGATTTCATCTGAGTTTATCATTCTTTTTTTCACACTTGGGATTGCATTAAAGAAATATTATCAGGGGTGCCTCTTAAATTTCACAAGTTCTCTCATTGCTAAGGATAATTTCTTCATGAGATGTACCAGTTTGAAAGTTTAAAAGGGTTGACAAATTAAGTAGTAAGGTACAAACTGAAACCAAAAATAGGCCGATACCAATTGTGAGACATATAGGGGAGTTTTAAGCAACAGGCGGCTGTTAGCTCATGATCATCTTCGGAAATAAGGGGTTCGCAACGTTTGCTAGTTGGTGTACCTGTTATTTGTTTCCAGTGTATTTGATGGCAAGACCAATTTGGATCCATTGGCAAGACATGTAGGGAACTTGTTTCTTTAGCATCTTTACAGATTAACAACTTCAGCGTTTAATCGAAGCGAGGAAACAAAACCAAGTGTTGCTTTCGCAACACTTTGCTCGGTGAAACTGAAAAAATGTTGCCGCAACACCTCATGTTGCCTATGCAATATAGATCGTTTTTATTGCACTAAAATTTTTTACCGTAACGAGCAAAGGATTGAGTAAGGGGCAGGCCGACTCATCCATGGAAAAATTTCTGTTTGTTTTAAGTTTCAATGTTGCTCTTTACTTTCAGTTGAGAAAATTTGTTTTTTATTTTGTTACTTATCGGTTTTCAAATCATGCTGGTAAATTCTCCTACCCAATTTGTGGAAAATTCCCCCAAAGAATTATTCTTCTTGCGTTAAATCCCCCTCCCCTGTACAATTCCCAATTCTTTGAAAACTCCCCTTGACAGTTTTCTTTGCTTTCATTTGAAAACAATTGTTTTTTTATTCAATTTCTGATTCATGCCAGAATTCCCCTCCCCTCTCAACGCACCAAAGATCCCCGCTGAAGTTTCCCCCAGAAAATTCTCTCCGTATATGTTGTTGAGCAGCCAAAGAAAATATTAGATAAATAAAAAGAAAACTGTATACAAATTTGGGGCAATTCCCCTTACGTGATATCTCCCCTGGAAAATTCCCAATGTCTAAAATTTCCCCTGAAAAATTCCTCTAGAAATTTTCTTCCCATGAAAAATTCTCCCCCATAAAAATTCCCCTCAAGAAATATCCGTGTGAAAACAATGGGGGGAATTGCATAACTCACAGCCCTTTCCTCATGGTCGGTGGGGGGTATATCATCCCCAGGGGCATAGTCATTAGACCTCCCAGGTATGCTGAACCATTTAATTAAGTAATTTTGATTGGATGTATTTAGCGAAAAAAGGGCATCTAAAAAGATTTAATATATAGAAAGAGATCTAGAAGATCTAGATCTAGAGATCTAGATCTAGATCTAGAGATCTAGATCTAGAAGAGATCTAGGGGCCCTCCAATCTTTTTGGTCGCTTAAAAAGGGCAGCATAACTTTCTATTTTCTGTTTTATTGAGCCTTCTCCCGATCTTCTGTTTTCTGATACGATCACTCCTGGAAAAAAAAAAGATTCTAAAAAAAAAAAATAACAAACAAGCATATATCCAGGACCTTCCCTCTGGCAAAATTTCTAAGTTCCAATTTTTTGTAGCATAGGTTTTAGCATAAAACTTCTACAGTAGGGTTCTCTGGTATACTCAATCTAATGGCGCGATTTTTAGTTTATTATTGTGCATTTTTATTGTGTATTATTATCTAAATTTAATTTTTAATTTAATTATTATATTAATCTCAATTTATTATTGTATATTTTATCGAGACAATCTCAAACTCAAGTGTACCGGCATAGAGTAGTCCCTCCTTTTACCGTCTTCATCGAGATTATGTAATGGCAGACACAGTAAGCCTTTAAAAGTGCAATATATGCCATTTTGGTTAAAAATGAATTATGCATGATTCATGGGTAAACTCGGAACGAGGAATTGAATGGTGCAGTCAGACTCATCCTATTTGGTACCCTTACGAAGACAAAATGAGACCTAACCCCCTAAGTGGCATATGTCTCTTGTTTTATCAGGTCTTGCTTCAGCTCAGAATGGCAAAAGAAGATTATCTTGTGGAGCTATAACATGGGGACCTGGCACTTGTCCTCTGTTTTAGTTAAGAAAAAGGAGATATACGCCATAAAATGGAATAATTTTGAATTAACTCGAAATGATTGAATTTAATTTATATCTCTGAAGAACATAAAAAATTGGTTTAGAACAAGTTTTTTCTATCCCCGTTAGCCTCATCCTTCTGAGCAACACGACAAGC
Source organism: Artemia franciscana (assembly GCF_032884065.1). Taxonomy (NCBI): domain Eukaryota; kingdom Metazoa; phylum Arthropoda; class Branchiopoda; order Anostraca; family Artemiidae; genus Artemia; species Artemia franciscana. The sequence continues at coordinate 583,361 of NW_027062709.1, forward strand.
TTTTTTTCCGTTTTTTGGCTCTCTTGAAAAGTTAGAAAAATGTCATGTGCCGCACTTTTAATTATCACAGCCGAAACTTGGATGAACATAGTTTCCTTTGATTTAGTTCAACATCCACAACAATATGCTCTATAAGCTTCAACGTACCTCCCCCTTTTTTTCCTGGGATTTTACAAATACACCCTTTTGAGAATCTGGATATGTATTATAAATTTTGATTTAGTTTTACTCCCTCTTTAGCTTCCCTGAAAATTGAAAGTTAATGCCTTATTTTGTTCTGGAGTCATTGTATCTTGCTTCTTTGACAACCTTGATGAACTTACCTTTTCGGAGAAAATTACCTTTCGAAGAAAAAAGATTACCCTTGCATTTATAGATGGGTATCATATGGTATATACCGGGATATGTCCCACTATGCTACTAAGGGCAAGCTACTGCTACTACATCTGCAACTACGACTACTATTAAGAGCAAGCTACTACGACTATTACTACTACTATTGCTATTACTACTTCAACTGGTACTACTGCTACCAAAATTGATACTACGACTACTGCTAGTTACTACTAGTAATAATGAAACTAAATGTATTACAGTGGAACTATCAGGGAATGTTGAATTAAGCAGAAATACATTATGATGATACAGATTTATTAAAGGGCATGACAATTATATCCCAGAAACCGTTTGGATTGCTAAGATGAAGCTTTCAGTGCATGCTGAGGGGATTTTGTCATCTTAACAGATTTATTGGAACTTTAACCCTTACCAGATTTTAGATTAAATTTATGACAATTTCCACTACCTACCTACGACTCATAATTGCTGAGGTTCCCATTAAATTTCGGGGGTTTCTTTGTTCGCAGGTTTATCGAAGCAACCTACTAATACCCTCCCCCCCCCCCGAAGAAAATCCTGGATCTGACCCTGTCTGAGACAGTATATCGACTTCTTCTTCTTTGGTTTCTTGGCTAAAATATACATACGCAGAAACAGGATTAATCTATCGAACATGTTAGTCTAAATTTGATTGTGTACCTGATATGTTTTAATTTGGAGTATTTCAGTCGAGAAAAATGTATCAAGGAACCCTCAGGCTCAGAACATTTTGCGAAATCCAAACATTTCAACGACTTCCCCCAAAATTTCTCTCCAAATAGAAGAAGTTTCAAGAGAAAGGTTTAAATGCATACTAAACAATGTTTTTTCTGTGTCTCCTGTTCTTCTTCTACTGTGCTTTTATAGGTTGTTTCACTTAGCCCAAATAGCCCCAATTTAGATATGAAAAGCCCAAATTTCTTTATTTTAGAAGAACTGACAAGTGACGTTTATGTAACCTCTGTAACTATACTTTCAAGATGACATAGTTAAAGACTTCTTCTTCTTCTTTAGGTTTGGGGCTAGGACAAAAGAAATGGAATAGAATCTATCGATCATCTGAATTCAAGGAGTTGGGCTGTAAAACTCAGACCAACAAGAAACATCATATTAAACCTTTTGAATCGACCGTTCTAAATGTGAGATACTGAAGGTGAGATTATGCTATAGATAGAAAATATACATTTAATAGCTCTTTAATAAAACTTACTCACATGATTTTGTCAAATTTTAAAGAAAGCTTAACAGTAGACAAAAAAAAGACAAAAAAAAATCAGATCCCAAAACTAGAACTTGATTTGGATAACCAGAATTATTTTAGACTGATACACAGAAGGATCATATGCTTCAAAAATGTGTTTTTCAAGAACACAATCGTCTTTCAACGATCAAAAGTTTGACCCAATCTGGAGCACGAACACAAAAAATTGCAGATTGAAATAAAATGCCAAATTTAAAGCGGCTAGAACCAAATCAAAATTATAGCTATGTTAAAAGTAACTAGCATTATGCAAGTCATTCAACGGTTTATAGTGGAACCGATTGCAACAAATATATATATAAATATATATATATATATATATATATATATATATATATATATATATATATATATATATATATATATATATATATATATATATATATATATATATATATATATATATATATATATATATATATATATATAATATTAAATGAATATTTATAATATTCAATATATATATATATAAATATTACTTATATAATATAAGTAGCGGAATTATTTTTTGTTAAAAAATTTCTCTGATTATTTATTTATATTTATTTATTTATTTATATTTATTATTACCAATAGCGGTAAGCATTAATGCTTGTCGCAAAAAAAAATAGCTGAAATCAAGGATCAGAATTACCGTCACCCTAATTAACAGCTTTCCAAAAATTAGTTTTCAATCACATTTTTCAAAATTACCAGATCTTACTGTTTTAGAAAATTTTGTCTTTTACTTGGTCTATTTACAACTAATTTAATCACCTTGGGTCATCCAAGTTCACCTTTAGTATATGATATTTTCATCCTATTTTTCTTCTAAAACTCACTGATTACTAAGTCTTATTCTTTTAGACAATTTGTCCTTATCCAATTAATTTCATTTCCTTGCCTCATTCAAGTTCATTTTTACCATATGACTTGTCGAGCTGCAGATGTTAAATGCAACACACTCATTTTCTTTAACCTCCGACTCACCCAGCTCAGTTACACTTTTAATATTAGTTCGTGAGGTATCAAAAGTTACTTCTACTTCTTCTTCACTGAAATAATCAGCAATGACTACAGATGTCTCTGGTGACGCAGATTTCTTCTCTTCAGCTTTTATATTTCGCACATGTGCTTCCTTCCTCTGATCATTCAAAGATTTGGCCCACTAAAAAAATAAAAAAAGTTGCAAAGTGACAAATTTTCTCCAAAAATGACAAATTGTCCAAAAGCCTAGCAAATAAATGACCACAATTTGAATTTCCAGTATCGGTCACTTTTGCTCTGCGAATAATAAATTGTTTCATAATATAAAAACAATAGAAATAACACAGCCAGTACAAGAGGGCGGCCCGAAAAATTTCCCCGGGGAATGGGACAAGTGCTAACAGTAGTTTTGCTTCTCGCCTGGCCTCTCCCTGGCGGAGCTTTAATTCAACACGTTAAGGATATAAATCCTTGCAAAGCGATATTGGGTTTTTCATTTATGTAAATGAAATAGGATTTTCATGGGCAATAGAAAAGATATTCCCAAATAAGCATTTCAGAGGCTAAATGATTATGTCAAGAAAAAAAACAATGGATTTTTTTAAAGGCTTCATTGCAGCTTTTTATTTTGAAGCACCGAAAATCAGATGGATCTGGTGCTGAGACATTTCACCGTTTGCCAGTGTTCTTCAGAACGGGCAATTTTCAAAGAGTGTGAATAACTTATAAGAGAGTGGTAACTGCCACTAGTGTTGGAAAAAACACCAGCGTCAAGTCACGTTTCATCAAACATTGTATATTTCACTAAAGTCAGGAGGGCATTTTCATCAAAAATTTTAATTATCAAACGATTACATTTAACTTTAAAATAAAATTTGTTAATTCTATCTAGCCCCCCCCCTCCCCACCGTGAGACGTGCCTACTTAAATCCTTGAGTTTTTCGGAATCACTTTTGAACCTTTTTCATTCCCATGAGCTAATTCTGTTTATCAATTCGTATGCTAATTTTAGCTAGGAAGATTTTTTTTTTTGTCTTAAAGGCCTAATCACAGAAACATTATCATAGAGAAAAAACCTTTTAGTTATATGAGCAAAGAAAATTCGATTTCGAGTATTCAGTTGCCAAATTAATTATTTCAACAAAAAAGACATCGGAAAAATGTTTAAATAGGTTCTGCTACCATATATTATTGAACTAACTGCGAAACCAATTCGGTTTTCAACCTCGTGTTGAGCGCCAGCATGCGCACAAGGTTTTAGCTTGAATTCTTCATGATGCCCAGTCCAAAGTTTACGCTAAAGTTTGACTCTTTGCCACAATTCTGCTTTTTAAAACAATTAAAAGCTTTAGCGTAAAGAGCGAGGGATTGCTAAGGGGACAACCCATTTCATATACGGAGTAATTTCTGTGCGTTTTAAGTTTTAATGTCGCTCCTTACTTTCAGCTACAAAAATTAGTTTGTTTTTTTTATTTAATTTCTGAACGTTTTTGAATTAATGCATGTTTGGTTTTGGCTCTCTGCACATAAATTATTAAAATTAAATTTGTATATTAATTCTTTTTTTGGCTAAATGGCTTTCTCTTAGTTTTGATAAGACGATTTTGAGAAATAAGGGGTGGAGAAGGAGGCCTAGTTGCCCTCAAATTTTTCGGTTACCTAAAAAGGCAACTAGAACTTTTAATTTTTAATGAACGTTTTTATTAGTAAAAAATATACGTAACTTAAGAATTAACTTACGTAACAAACTTTCATAATCTTATATTTTTATTATATATACGAGGGGGTTTGTACCCTCGTTAATACCTCGCTCTTTACACTAAATCATAAGTTTTGTCCCAATTCTTTAAGAATGACTCCTGAATCAGATAGGCCGTAGAATAAATAGTTGAAATTACTAAAAATACTTTAGCATAAAGAGCGAGGTATTTATCTCCTCCTAAATACCTTGCTCTTTATGCTAAAGTATTTTTAGAACACCTCATATGCGTAATAATCTCTGTTCGTTTTAAGTTTCAATGCTACTCCTTCCTTTCATTTGAAAAAACGTTTTCATGTTTATTTTTCATTGTTTTCTTATAGTAATGCTAGAAAATCCTGCGCCCTTTTCATTGAATTTTTTTTCCCCCATGACAGAATCCTCTAAGGAAAGATCCTCCAACATAGCCTCCTCAGCCCCACCCCCAAACAAAATAAAATCCCCCTGAAAACGTCTGTAAACTTCCCAATAACCATTACTATATGTAAACACTGGTCAAAGTTTGTAACTTGCAGCCCCTCCCCCAGGGATTGTGGGGGAGTAAGTCATCCCCAAAGACATAGTTATTATGGTTTTCGACTATGTTGAACAAAATGGCTATCTCAAAATTTTGATCCGTTGACTTTGGGAAAAAAATGAGCCTGGGAGGGGGCCTAGATGCCCTCCAAGTTTTTTGGTCACTTAAAAAGGGCACTAGAACTTATCATTTCCGTTAGAATGAGCCCTCTTGCGACACTCTAGGACCACTTGGTCGATACGATGACCCCTGGAAAAAAAAATAAAAATAAAAAAAATAAAAATAAACACGCACCCGTGATTTGTCTTCTGGCAAAAAATACAAAATTCCACATTTGTGTAGGTAGGAGCTTGAAACTTCTACGGTAGGGTTCTCTGATACGCTGAATCTGATGGTGTCATTTTTGTGAAGATTCTACAACTTTTAGGGGATGTTTCCCCCTATTTTCTTAAATAAGGCAAATTTTCTCAGGCTCGTAACTTTTGATTACTAAGACTAAACTAAACTTGATGAAACTTATATATTTAAAATCAGCATTAAAATGCGATTCTTTTGATGTAGCTATTGATATCAAAATTCAATTTTTTAGAGTTTTGGTTACTATTGAGCCGGGTCGCTCCTTACTACAGTTTGTTACCACGAACTGTTTGATTAAGGCTTAAGTTATCTATGTTTCTGTGTATTTGATTTTTCTTCCTTTTTAGTGTAATTTACACCGCTTGCTTTGTATAAGAGTAGGTTATAAATAAATTATTATTCCCATCAGATACAGCACATCAGAGAATCCTACTGTAGAAGTTTCAAGCTACTATCTACAAAAGTGTGGAATGTTGTATTATTTGCTAGAAAACAGATCATGGATCCGTGTTTATTTGGTTTTTTTTTTTATCGACCAAGTAGTCTTAGAATGTTACAAGAGGGCTCATTCTAACAGAAATCATAAGTTCTACTGTCCCTTTTAAGTGACCAGAAAAATTGGAGGGCACCTATGCCCCTTCCCAAGCATATTTTTCTCCAAGGTCACCGGATTAAAATTTTTAGACAGCCATTCTGTTCGAGTTACTCAAAAACCTGATAATTATGTCTTTGGGGACGACTTAATCCCCCACAGTCCCCAGGGGAGAGGCTGCAAGTTAAAAACTTTGACCAGTGTTTACATACAGCAATGGTTATTTGGTAGACGTTTTCAAGGGGATGTTTTTTGGTTGGGTGGGAGGGGTTGAGGGGAGGGAGCTACGTGGAAGGATATTTCCTTGAAGAAATATGTCATGGAGGAAGAGAAATTCCATGAAAGGGGTGCAGGATTTTCTAACATTATTAAAAAAAAATGAAAAAATAAATATGAAAAGTTTTTTCAACTGAAAGTAAGGAGCAGCATTAAAACTTCAAACGAACAGCAATTATTACATATATGAGGGGTACATCTTCTCCTAAATACCTCGCTCTTTACGCTAAAGTACTTATAGTAATTTCAACTATTTATTCTATGGCCTTTGTAATTCAGGGGTCATTAGTAAAGATTTGGGGTCATTCTTCAAGATTTTGACATCATGCAGCGTAATAACTTTGACTAATGAATGGTTTTCCATTCCGATATTGTTGTTTTGGCATTAATCATCAGTTTTTTAGTTTTACTGTTTTTTCATGATTTTTTTTTGCAATACTTTTTATGACTTCAAAATTAAAATTCGACCCTTAGGGGCTTGCTCGAGGGTAACTTTTGTGAGAGAGAATTTTCAGTGGGGAGAAAATTTATCGGGGTAATTTTCCAGGAGAAATTTTACACGGGGAGAATTTTCCAGGAAAGATTTTACATAAGGGGAATCTTCCAGTATTCGTATACAGATTTCTTTTTATTTATCTAGCTTTCTCTTTGGTTGCTCAATTATACATTTCAAGATAATTTTCTGGGTGAATTGCAGCAGGAAGAGAACTGGATGGGAAATTTTTTAGTGCATGGGGAGAGGGAGGGGGTATTTCTGGCATGATTGAAAACACCAGAAATTAAACAAAAAAACCATTGTTTTCAAATGAAAGCAAAAGAAATGCCTGGGGGAGTTTTCAAGAAGAATGAATGGTTCAGGGGAGGATTTTACGTGGGAGAAATTTTTCATGGGGGAGAATTTTCCACGTATGGGGGAGGTGAACTTTCCAGCAAGAATTGAAAAACTATACGAAACTAAATAAAAACGTTTTTTCAAGTGAAAGTAAGGAGCAGCACCAAGGCTTGAAACAAGCAGAAATTTGTCCATGGAAGAGGCGGCTGCCCACTGCTTAATTGATCGCTCGTTACGCTAAAGATTGTTAGCTTTTTAAAACACTTCTTATTCCAATTCAACAGTTCTCGTGTTTCAGCAGAATTTTGACCAAAAGTCAAATTCTAACGTATAAAGCAGGTAGTTGAGGAGGGGCAGCCCCTTTCAAGTATAGAATAATCTGTGTTAATTTTCAGTTTTAATTTTAATCCTTACTTTCAGTGGGAAAAACTTGCTTTTCTCACTTATATCCGTAAAAAGATGTCAGATATAACCTAATCAAACAGTTCGTGGTAACGAACTGTAGTAAGGAGCGACCCGGCTCAATAGTAACCAAAACTCTAAAAAATGGAATTTTGATACCAATACCTACATCAAAAGAATCGCATTTTAATGCTGATTTTAAATATATAAGTTTCATCAAGTTTAGTCTTACCCATCAAAAGTTACGAGCCTGAGAAAATTTGCATTATTTTAGAAAATAGGGGGAAACGCCCCCTAAAAGTCATAGAATCTGAACGAAAATCACACCATCAGATTCAGCGTATCAGAAAACCCTACTGTAGAAGTTTCAAGCTCCTATCTACAAAAATGTGGAATTTTGTATTTTTTTGCCGGAAGGCAGATCACGGATGCGTGTTGATTTGTTTTTTTGTTTTGTTTTTTTTTTCCCAGGGGTGATCGTATCGACCCAGTTGTCCTAGAATGTTGCAAGAGGGCTCATTCTAACGGAAGCGAAAAGTTCTAGTGCCCTTTTTAAGTGACCAAAAAAATTGGAGGGCACCTAGGCCCCCACCCACGCTAATTATTTTACCAAAGTCAACGGATCAAAATTCTGAGATAGCCATTTTATTCAGCGTAGTCGAAAAACCTTATAACTATGTCTTTGGGGACGACTTACTCCCCCACAGTCCCCATGGGAGGGGCAACAAGTTACAAACTTTGACCAATGCTTACATATAGTAATGGTTATTGGGAAGTATACATGCGTTTTCAGGAGGATTTTTTTGGTTGGGGGAGGGGTTGAGAAGAGGAGAATATACTGGGGGAACTTTCCATCGATAATTTGTCATGGGGGAAGAAAATCTCCATGAAGGGAGCGCAGGATTTACTAGCATTATTTAAAAACACAATGAAAAAATAAATATGAAAAAATCTTTCAGCTGGAAGTAAGGAACAGCATTAAAACTTAAAACAAACAGAAATTATTACCCATTTGAGGGGCTCACCTCCTCCTAATACCTCGCTCTTTACGTTAAAGTATTTTTAGTAATTTCAACTATTTATTCTACGGCTTTTGTGGTTCTGGGGTCATTCTTAATGAATTGGGACAAAATTTAAACTTTAGTGTAAAGAGCGAGGATCTGACAAGGGGGCGAACCCCCTCATATATGGAATAAAAATATGAGAATACAAAAGTTCTTTACGTAAGCTAATTTATAAGTTACGTAAATCTTTTACTAATAAAAATATTCGTAAAAAATTAAAAGTTCTAGTTGCCTTTTTAATTAACCAAAAAATCGGAGGGCAACTAGGCTTCCTCCCCCGCTCTTTTTTTCTCAAAATCATTCGATCAAAATTATGAGAAAGCCATTTAGCCAAAAAAAAAAAAATGCAAATTTCGTTTTAATTATTCCTCTGCGGAGAGCCAAAATCAAAACATGCATTGATTAAAAACCTTCAGAAATTAAATAAAAAAACAAGTTTTTTTAACTGAAAGTAAGGAGCGACATTAAAACTTAAAACGAACAGAAATTACTTCGTATATGAAAGAGGCTGCTTCCTCATCAACGCCCCGCTCTTTACACTAAAGTTTTTTACTGTTTTAAAAAGAAGAATTGAGAGACAGAGTCAAACTTTAGCGTAAAGAGCGGGGCGTTGATGAGGAAGCAGCCTCTTTCATATACGAAGTAATTTCTGTTCGTTTTAAGTTTTAATGTCGCTCCTTACTTTCAGTTAAAAAAACTTGTTTTTTTTATTTAATCTAACATGGAACAAGAGACTGAGGACGCAACATCTTTCAGCTTAAACAAAAATTACATCATTTCGGTAGTGTAAATAAGGCATGGAGAGTACGAAAGAACAAAAAAGCAAGGAAGGGGGTCAACAAGATTTATGAACTGAAAACAACCAGAACAACGATTTTGAGTTCACAGAATAAACTTAACATAGTTTATTCACAGAATAAACTAAACATAACGGCGTAGGCTGCGTTTAATCCGACATTTTATCCAGATCAAACATTTCTGGGGGCTAGAAACTAGAGGCTAGGGCTAGAGAATATATTCCAGGTCTTGACAATCACAATGGAGATAGTTTAATGGCACACGAAGAATCTTAACAGTCAACTGTTTGGATGAAGCAATCCCCGAAAACACCCTCTTTTGAAGCGAGTATACCAAAGTCTATTGGGCAAAATGAATTATTGGGTAAATTGAATCTATTGGGCAAAATGAATATAGGGCAAGTCTGTTCAGTAAAAAACTTTTACAAGCAGTTGGGCTAGCAGGATGTCGTAAAGGAATATTTAGGGGAAGTGGGAACCTCCCGGAAGGGTGTAAAGAGGGGGGATTAGGACTTTGAATAAATTAAGATTGAGGAAGAGCACATGTAGCTCTGTTGGCCTCAAGCGGCTTAGTGCAGCGGTGAGTTGTTTTTAGTAGTAGTACAGTATTTGTACTCTGATCCAGAGAGGTGGGCGAGGGCAGAAATTTGTTTTAAATTTTTTAATTTAAAAGACAGTCGTGAATAAAATTTCTTCAAGGCTTTTTTCTTAATGTATTTTTAATATGTTTAATATATTCTTAATATTGTCATATACTTATTATTTTCTTAATATAATATGAAAAAAACTTCGTTTTCTTAAAGAGTTAAAGAGGCTGCGTCCCAAAGTCGAACCTTAAAACGTACAGGAATTAGAAGAGGCAGTTGGGGGGCTGCCGCCCCCCAAACCCCCAGCTTTTAAAGACTCTTTTGTACAGGTTTTTTTTTGGAGGGGGGACTTCATTGTTACTAATTACTAGTTTCGGCGCAATGGTTCTCCTGTCCTCTTGTGTTTAACATTTTTCGAAGTTATTCCATTATTCATTCATTTCAATTTTTTGTTAATTAAAAGAGGGCCTTTCCTAAGCCAAGAGCTGGGGGTTAGCAAAAAAACAAAAAACCTGTACAAAAGAGTCTTTAAAAGCTGGGGGTTTGCCTTCTCCAACTGCCTCTTCTAATTCCTGTACGTTTTAAGGTTCGACTTTGGGACGCAGCCTCTTTAACTCTTTAAGAAAACGAAGTTTTTTTCATATTATTTCTGTACGTTTTTCTACAATCCATGGTGGATGTAATTTAATAATTCCTGTACTCCTCGTACAGGAATTAGGAGAGGAACTTGGGTGGCTGCCGCCCCCCCCCCCGCTTTTAATCATTGTATAAAATAGAAAAAAAATAGATAGAATGACCGAAATGTTTCTTTTGCTCATAAGAAGCTAATATTTTGTTATCTCTCAAATGATAAGCTGTCCAGGTGTTATCAAAAATTTTTCTGGAATGGAGCTGGATTTTTATGATGCTTGCAGTCATTCTCGCCGTGCCGAGCTGATTATTTTGATGTACTTGAATGTTGATATTCGTAACTTTTAAGAATTTCAAAAATTAACATGGGACTATTAGACTATTAGGACTATAAGAAGACTATTAGGAGAGGCAAACCCCCCGCTTTTAAAGACTCTTTTGTACAGGTTTAATTTTTTTTCATATTAATTCTGTACGTTTTTCTACAATCCATGGTGGATGTAATTTAATAGTTCCTGTACTCCTCGTACAGGAATTAGGAGAGGAACCCACCCCCGCTTTTAAATCATTGTATAAAATAGAAAAAAAAATAGATAGAATGACCGAAATGTTTCTTTTGCTCATAAGAAGCTAATATTCTGTTATCTCTCAAATGATAAGCTGTCCAGGTGTTATCAAAATTTTTTTGATGTTGTGAAAAAAAATCGCCCGTAAGGGACTTAAACCCTTGACCAGAGGATTAAAAGTCTCACGCTCTACCAACTGAGCTAATAACTTGCATGTGTGTAAATATAACTTCTCAATAGCTTTTAAAAATTTCAAATTAACATGGGCTCTTATGGAGAGAAATCCGTTAATTTAAATAGCTAATGGGTGGTTTCTGGAAAACAGGGAAGGAGTTATCGGATCAAGCTGAAATTTCGCGGATAAGCTCCTGGGCCGTAGGGGACCTTAACTTGTGAATTTCAGCCCGATCGGACAACGTTAAAAGGGGTGGGGGGGGGGGGGGGGGGGGGTTGGAGGGTCGAAACTTTCGGGGGGTTAAAATTTTCCTACGAAACTTTCATGGGCACTTACTCGGAGAATTCCGCATCGAATGAGTCTTCGTACACCCAGATCCGATGTCGGATGTGACCTGTAGGCGTGGCGAAAAAAAAAGTAAATGAATTTTAAGTGGCTATGCGTGGTTTCTGGAAAACAGGGAAGGAGTTATCGGATCAAGCTGAAATTTCGCGGATAAGCTCCTGGGCCCTAGGGGACCTTAACTTGTGAATTTCAGCCCGATCGGACAACGTTAAAGAGGGGCTTGGGTTGACAGGTCGAAACTTTCGGCCAGATTTTCCCCATGAAGAAAAAGTTGGAGGGGGATGAAATTTTGCAGGTTTCTTAGTTGGAGCTCGGGCTACGAAATGCATCCCTCCCCATCCGTCTGCGACCACTGGAACCGAAGATCGCTTAACATTGTCGTGTGTCGCCTCTTTATAGAGGCACGAGTGTGCCTCCTTGATATTCTTAACTGTGATGTAATATGTGCGATCATACTGCATACATCATGAGTGTGCAAATGCTTGACGAAACTTGGTGGATTTAATAGAAATGAAAAAAAAATTGAGATGGTGATTTTCAAGAAGTTTTTAGAAACCAAAAAAAAAAAAAAAAAAAAATCAAACTTGATATTTACACTCGCTTCACAAAGTAAGCTCAATGAAAAACCACTAAGACTTACAAAAAACTCACAAGTCAAGACCTTGGTCCAAAATAATCAATTAGTCCTTTAATAATCAATAATTTTTTTTCACAAAACTATCAAATTGATGACCCAAAGTAAGATTAATCCTTGTCTGGGTTATACAACCAGCATTAAGAAAAAAATAACACTACCTCCATTATCGGAAATAAAAGATGGCCCTACAACTCACCGCGTTGTACCAAAAACAAAAGGCCCAGTAAATTCGAAATAACCAAATAAAAGATAAACAAAATGAAGGGCTTTCAATCAGCGGTCGGAATACAGAAATTTTAAAAACGAATTTAAGATAGATCGAAGTGATTGTAAGAAATAAGTGACTTCGTGATTGTTATTCTGCACTGTGTGGAGTCGCAGAAACAAGTGGTTTAGGGAATATTTGGACGATTAGGAGAGAGAACAGTTTGCATTTCCAGTTTTAGATCGCTTTTAGAAAATCTAGGGAGAGAGAGAAAGTTGTTATTTTTAATTTTTCAAAGAAAATACACAAAATATTTTTGTATTTTTAGCATTTTTCAGCAGAAAATGAAATAGACTTCCAGCTTAGAATTTATTATCTTCTTCCCCATGTCACGGAAAGAAATTGTAGTTTAAAAGAGAAGGTTTTTCTTACCCCTTTTGCCTTTCCATCGTAATTTTGTATTATGTGCATTTTATGCTTTTTTCTTTTTAAATTTGGCCACAGAGAAACAGAGATTACTTGTAACTTTTTATTGGCTTTAAAAGTTCACGCACAGAGGAGAAGAATATAAATCATGTATAAGGAAAGATGGCATTATCTGGGTTCCCTTTTCGACAACCACTTAAAGAATAATGTGACTCACAACAGCATTTCACAGTGGCGAAACAATCAAATTGAGGCATATTTTTGTACTGCTACAGAATTATAGGAGATGAAACTCTTTCTCTCTTTCGTTTCACCTTCTATATGACACTAGAAAAATCTAACTCACAATATGAATATTTAACACTAACATATTTTAAAGGGTGAATACCATCCTTAAGAAATAGGTTCAGGGCAATAGGTCTCCCATAATCCTATCGTAATGAGCTAAAAATTTGTTATTGTGCATAAGCAAATGCGGAGTCATGAAGAAAAGTGTGCGACTGATGTGTCCCAAAATCTTTAATGAAAAGAATAGGAATTTTCGCTACCGTTTAATATTTATACTGTGATGAAACTAAAAAGGCATCATGTAGATTTGCCAATAATCAAGATAAGGGTAACAAGACTTACCAGCAGGTCATCAACGTACAATTCCATGCTAGTTGGATTTAAGTGATAAGCTTTCATAAATGATTTAAGGGCAAGCTGAACATCTCCAACTCCTAGTCTCGCTCTTCCGAGAGTTTGATGTCCGATGTACCACAACTGGTTCAATCGGACGGCTTCTTCCGCTGAACTTACAGCAGGCCATATTTCTTGAAGCTAAAAAGATAAATAATGCTATAAGCCAATCTCCTAAATATACTGGCATTATCACCACTCATTTCTGTTCTGAACTAATAGCAGGCCATATTTCTTGAAGCTAAAAAGATAAATGATGCTATAAGCAGCTCTTGGCTCTTAAAGCTACTGGCATTATCACCACTCATTTCTGTTCTGAACTTACAGCAGGCCATATTTCTTGAAGCTAAAAAGATAAATGATGCTATAAGCAGCTCTTGGCTCTTAAAGCTACTGCCATTATCACCACTCATTTCTGTTCTGAACTTAGAGCATTTCTTGAAGCTAAAAAGCTAAATGATGCTATAAGCACCTCTTGGCTCTTAAAGCTACTGCCATTATCACCACTCATTTCTGTTCTCAACTAATAGCAGGCCATATTTCTTGAAGCTAAAAAGCTAAATGATGCTATAAGCACCTCTTGGCTCTTAAAGCTACTGCCATTATCACCACTCATTTCTGTTCCGAACTTAGAGCAGGCCATATTTCATGAAGCTAAAAAGCTAAATGATGCTATAAGCACCTCTTGGCTCTTAAAGCTACTGCCATTATCACCACTCATTTCTGTTCTGAACTTAGAGCATTTCTTGAAGCTAAAAAGCTAAATGATGCTATAAGCACCTCTTGGCTCTTAAAGCTACTGGCATTATCACCACTCATTTCTGTTCTGAACTTATAGCAGGCCATATTTCTTGAAGCTAAAAAGATAAATGATGCTATAAGCAGCTCTTGGCTCTTAAAGCTACTGGCATTATCACCACTCATTTCTGTTCTGAACTAATAGCAGGCCATATTTCTTGAAGCTAAAAAGATAAATGATGCTATAAGCAGCTCTTGGCTCTTAAAGCTACTGGCATTATCACCACTCATTTCTGTTCCGAACTTAGAGCAGGCCATATTTCTTGAAGCTAAAAAGCTAAATGATGCTATAAGCACCTCTTGGCTCTTAAAGCTACTGCCATTATCACCACTCATTTCTGTTCTGAACTTAGAGCATTTCTTGAAGCTAAAAAGCTAAATGATGCTATAAGTACCTCTTGGCTCTTAAAGCTACTGCCATTATCACCACTCATTTCTGTTCTGAACTTACAGCAGGCCATATTTCTTGAAGCTAAAAAGATAAATGATGCTATAAGCACCTCTTGGCTCTTAAAGCTACTGGCATTATCACCACTCATTTCTGTTCTGAACTTCAATTCAGTTCAACTTCAAGTTCTGAACTTCAACTTCAAGATTCAATTTTCATAAAATTGAAAATAACTTTTTTTGTATTTTCACTGACAATAGGAAAGACAATGGGAGAACACGGAATCAAATGGGGAGGAAAACCTCTCCTGAACTTAGATTATGCTGATGATTTGAGCATATTAGATGAAAGTGTAAGCAAAATGAATGAGCTTTTAGAGGTTTTGAGAGTTCAGGGTGCGAGAATAGGTTTCAAAATTAATGTTAAGAAGACCAATTCACTAAGACTAGGAATAAGTGAAGACGAAAAGGTGACGTTGGGTAACAAAAAGATTGATCAGGTGGGTAGCTTCACTTATCTTGGTAATATTATTAGTAAAGACGGTGGGAGCAGTGAAGATGTTAAAAATAGAATAGTCAAGGCTCAGGGTTTTTTTTTCGCCATTGAAAAAGTTTGCAAGAATAGGAATATAAGTCTGCAAACCAAGATTAGAATATTGGAAGCCACAGTGATGACTGTGGCCAAATATGGCTCTGAAGCATGGTTGCTTCGAGAAGCGGATGAAAACTTACCAGGTATTTTCCAGAGAAAACGCCTACGGATTGTTCTGGGTACCCGGCTGACTGGCCGTATTTCAAACAGTAGTCTGGACGAAAAACATAGTTCAATCCTACTTTCTAGGGCTATAATGAAAGAAAGGTTGACATGTCTAGGCCACGTTCTGCGGATGAACCTTTTCAGTCAGCCTCCTAAGGCTAAACGGAAAGCAGGTCGTCCTCGTCAGGGATGGGAGGGAGTCATAAATAAAGATTTCAAGGAAACGGGAACTTCCTCGGAGGGTGTAAAGAGGGAGGCTTTGAATAGATTGAATTGGAGGAGGAGCGTGCGTAGCTGCGTTGGCCTCAGGCGGCTTGGTGCTGCGGTGAGTTATTAGCAGTAATAGTAGTAATGCCCTTTTTCGGTAGTTTCAATGAAACAAATTGATAAAAACGGCAAATTTGCATCCTAGATACTGAAAAATATATTTTGCCCCCCCCCTGAATTTTCACGAATTGAAGCCACATAGAATGCAGCCTGTTCCCACGCAAGTGTGAAGCTATTACGGCAAACCATTGATCAGTAATTGACAGTGTTTTGCAGTCAAATTAATCAGATTTGCTAGATATTAAATTAACTGGTTATTGCATTGTTTGATATTATAGCTAAATTAACGGGGAAATGTCAATGCTGCCATCTACCTGCATATATGCCTGCGCTTTCATTTCATGGATTGTTTCATCAAGGGGTGTAAATTGCAATGCTCCATCAAAACGTTTTATGGCTTCCCAGTACCTCTCACCTTCAGCAAGTGTTGCACCTTCCAATTTCAATCTTCTTGCCTTGCTATGACTATCCTCTAGTGTTGGAAACTGAAAATAAACAAAAACTCAGGAAGAAATCTTCTTAATCTATTTCTGTGACTTTTTCTTTACTGTACGATCAAAAATATTAGCACAAGTTCAGATCTTAAGGCTTTAAGCAGAGAGTATGTGCAACTTAAGAGCGGAAACTGTCGCTAATGGCGGCAAAATATAACACATCAACGCTATCTAACGTTTGGCAATATTTGGCATTTTGTCAAGCCTTGTAGTCGGTTTTGGTCAGGAACTGAGATAAGACAATTACTACTATGTTAATTATACTAATCACACAGATTACATTAATTATTCGCAATATTACACTAAAAACTGAAGTGTCACCAAACGCTAGATGGTGCTGACAATTTTTCTCGACACTAGCGCTAGTTTCCACTCTTGTAAGTTAACCATACTCTTTGCTTTTGAGGTAGATGGCGATCACCATTTAAATGAAAACCCAGTATATGACTGTCCATTAATTGTAGACAATTGAGGCGTGCATCCTGAAATTTCAATCATTTGCCTCTCTTCTTTCTGGGTTGGGTTGAGAATACCCAAATATTTAGTTTGGGTCGCAATCTTTTCTCGCAATAAATTCGTAAGCTTCGTCTTGGGAGGCTGAGTGAGATGTTGCCTTACTATGTAGTTTCTGTTGTGTCGTAAAATCTACGTTACTATTAGAATAAATGCTGATGTTGCAAACACTCTCTCTTGAAATAAGTATTCAAAATAGGGATGAATATGTAAAATATTCTTGAAATTAACAGAAATCACAATATTTCTTCTTGAAAGTTTTCTCTATTCGCCCTTACAAGATGTGGATCGACAGTTTCCATGGCTATATAGTCTAGCTGCTATCTATTTTTGTCAAAAATACATTTTACTTTAATGCTATCAAGACAAATTTATGAAAGGCATGTATATGTAATCATAAGCTTTCGAATGAGCCCTTAAAATAGCTCTTTATAACGTTCCAGTACCCTACTATTGCCAAGGAAGAAAAAAAAAATAGAGATATGTCTGGGCTACCAAAGCTAAAATGTGATTTTCAGTCCATCATCTTTTTCGACAGTTTTCAAGCAATTTTTCAATGTCCCATAGATTTTCTTCATCATTATTTTTATACTTAATTTTATAGTTTCTTACTTACCATTTCCTTACCAGTATCAAATGACGATTCTTTATTATCTGAAAATCGTGGTTGCAGAAATAGCTGCAATCTAGTAAAGAACAAACCACAGCCCATAATAACTAAAATTTAAAAATGCATTAAAAAACTGACCAATGAGAAATATTTTCCGTTTAATGCTAAGTCAGGAATGGTAATTGTTACTTTGGTTACATCATTGCTTCAAACTATAATTTCGGAGTTTCAAGCTATTCAATAAAGAGATTGAAACCAGTTACGTAAATTCACAAAAATTAGGAGACAAAATGTATATATCAAAACCTTTCAGGGCAATTTTGTTCAATTTATTCAATGAAAATACCAAAAAAGCCATTTTTCAAAGGGTATTTTCTCAAAATCTAGGATGAAAAAGAGACAATATTAGGGACGAATACCCCCTGCCCCCGATTAACGTCACTGCTTGAAACCCCCAAAAATGTAGCCAGATCAAAATCAAAAGTTGACTATCGTAATCACTTTTGTTAAAAATCCCTTGGCTTCCAGCCCACCCCTTAAAACCACTAGAAGATTATATGTAGCCTTTTTGTGTGTCTTTAGAGGTGTCTTTTTGTTCTTTGCTGCTATTTATTTAAAAATGCATTTTAATGTTTGGTTACTATGGGCTGCAGATTGTTCTTAAATTGCTCTTAAGTTTCACAATTTCAAGATATAGCGTCAGCTTTGCACATTAGAACTCTTCAGAATTTTCGGAACTATCAATACATAATGCATTAAAACACAATTAAAGAAAAATGAAAAAATGAACAAACAATTAAAATTCACAAAAAAAGAACATTTTCCCAGCGGAAATCAGAGCTTGAGTGGCTAGGAGAAAACCAGTATTGTACATATCTCTTGTAAAATCTCAACAAGTATGTAAGCTAATTAATAAAGATAATGAAAAATAAGGAAAGCACAAAAACAGAAAAAGTAAGAGGCAAAAAAGCAAAAGAGTAAACAAACCGCAAGGTTGTGGAAAACTACAAACAAAAATCAAAGAATTATGAGGAAAGGGAAAAACGTAAAAAGGGTAAATAGACCGTAAGGTAGTGGGTAAATTGGAAAAGATACAACAGAAAAAAATACGTCATTTGAGTCTTCTAAACGCCGAGGAATCAATTTGACTTCACTGAAAACAAAATGTGTGAATTTGTTTTATTTTTTTTTTTAACACTGATTTGTCCTTCTTTTTTTACAACTTTTATTACAATCTCGGTGAAAATAATAATTTTCTTTCATTTTTTTGTTGATGTTATCACAAATAAAACACTGTTCAGAATGAAAAGCGTTTTCAGTGAAGTGCAAATGATGTACTCGCCAATAAAAAACCTAGGGAACATTACTCCTACTCCTGTCTATGTTAAATTTTGTTCGTTAAAGGTTTGGTCTGATTATTCATTGTAATTTCTATTTGTTTTGGGTCTCATTTATTCATTGACAGTAATTTCTGTTCGTTTTAAATTAGAATTATTATTAGACTTTATTTCTGCTCATTTTGTATTAAGCTCTTTATTTTTCTTCATTTAAAACTTCTTTCTTGGGAAGTTTTTTTTTTTTTTTTTTTTTAACAATGAAAACATCAAGCAACAGCCTAGTAGAACTAATATCAACAAGGCTATTAAACTTTATAGAAGCCTTTTTGGCCTCCTTTTAAAAGCACGATCAAACTTTAACTTCTGCAGTTTGTATTTTTTAGCAGTTAGAGGAATTTGGTTGAGTCCATTGTTTTACTTGGAATATTAAGCTATGAATAATAACTAAATATCACCTTTATTTTCTTTGGTTGTGGTAGTAAGATATTCTCTTCTAAAAGCCCAGAAAATACCGTTTCTTCCTCAACAGCTTCATCATCCGTAAAGGGTTTTAGCACTGTTTTCTTTATCTTGTCCCCTGCTTTTCTTTTCCACATTTTGTTCTATTTTTATACTGACCCTTCTAATAATTACATGGCCTTGAAATGGATCAAGCTGAAAATAAGCAACAGAAAAGTCAGATTAAAGAGGAACAGCCATTTTCAAATTAATTTTGGTGACATTCTTTTCATCATTTTTTCTCTGCTTTTCTTTCTTCATTTTGTTCCATTTTTATACTTTCCAGTTATTAAATAGCCTGAAAATATATGATTAAAATTGGGAAAATAAAATATACTACTACACAGCATTTGCACTGGATATATTATATAATATGGAATTAGGAGCCAGTCAGAATGAACCTGTTTCCAGAAGAAATACAAGATTAGCAGCACAAAGACCAAATATCAAACGGTTTGTGGTAGCAAACTGCAATTAAGGAGCAACCCAGTTCAATAGCAAATAAAACTCTAAAAACGATTTTGATATCAATAGATGCATTTAAAGAATTCGATTTTTATGCTGGTTTCAAATATATAATTTTCATCAAGTTTAGTCTTACCCATCAAAAGTTACAAGGCTGAGAATAGTTGCCTTATTTTCGAAAAAAGAGGGAAACAAACCCTAAAAGTCATAAAATCTTAATGAAAATCACACCATCAGATAAGCATATCAAAGAACCCTACTGTAGAGGTTGCTCCTATCTGCAAAAATGTGGAATTTTGTTGTTTTTTTTGGCCAGAAGAAGGATCATGGATGAGTGTTAACTTGTTTTTTTTTTCGTCCAAAGGGTAATTGTATCAACCCAGTGGTCCTCAAATATCGCAGGAGGGATCATTCGAACGAAAATATAAAGTTCTAGTGGCCTTTTTAAGTGGCCAAAAAATTGGAGGACAACTAGACCCCTACCCAAGCTCATTTTTTTTTCCAAAGTCACCCAATCAAAATTGGGTAATTTGTGGGTAATTTGGCCCAATCAAAATGGGTAGAAATACCCATTTTGCTCAGCATAGTTGAAAAATCTACTAACTACGACATTGAGGATGACTTAATCCCCTACAATCCCAGGTGGAAGGGCTGCAAGTTATGAATTTTGCCAATTACTTACATTTACTATTGGTCATTGGGAAGTATACAGACATTTGCAGGGGAGGGACTTTTTCTGGTGGGGGTCAGGGGGAGAAGGTTACATGGGAGGATCTTACCATGGAGAAATTTTTCATGGGAGAAGGGAATTTTCCATGAAGGGGGTGCTGTACCAGCACTATTTAAAAACGACAAGATATTAATTTTAAAAAAAAATTGCAACTGAAAGTAAGGAGCAATATTAAAACTTAAAACAAACTGAAAATATTATGTATATGAGGGGGTTGCCTCTCTTCAATAGCTTGCCCTTATGCTAAGGTTTTTTTTTACTGGAAGGGCTATTTCCACATGAGCTTTTTTCAATACTCATGGGTGAACTCCATCAGAGCTAATGGATTTCTTAGGGTTAAGAAATGATGACTCTCCGCATCAGAGGAAACTACAGTTAACTTTTGCATAGGTTCCTCAATAGAATATTCTGGTGCTTTTGGTAAGGGGCATCATCTGGAGGCATGACCACTGACTTATTTTGACTACTCATTTCAGCTGGTATATCTTTTGGGATACTAAGTGTATTCCTTTTCACAAGTAGTTCCATAACTGAGTGTCTCCCCAGTTTCTGAGCTGAAGCATACTTTCAAAATCTCTTAGGGTTAGAATTTGAATCAAATGCCAATCTCTCTTCATATTATGTCACAAGTTTTCTCATGCATGCTCCAAGCTGCAAT
>NW_027062709.1:604487-675387 GCF_032884065.1 Artemia franciscana
TGAAGGTAAATGAGATACTTAACTTTATTTTGGGTTTGTTTGAATTTCTCATAATTCTCATGGGAAGGGTTACTTTTGTATTTGTTCTAATACTTTTTCTTTTTATGCACAGCTTGCTTGACATCACAAGTGATAAATGGTAGAGTTTTGGGTCTGCTTTTCCAGGAAATTACTGTACATTTTTCTATAATTGCAAATGACATTACCAAAAAAATGAATAGAATCCAAAGTGAACAAAAGTTAAAATAAATAGTTAGGCAACATCAAGCATAAAGATAACAGGTACTGATATAGATGAACAAATAAATCCTAAGATATGTAGAAAGTAAAATAAATGCTCAAGTCAAACTAAAAAAAAACTCAAGTCACATTGTCCAGAAAAAAAAGGAATGAAAGAAATTATTACAAAAAAGGAATTTGGCTATTTACCTTGTACCTGTATACCTTTTATAGACTACTGCATCATTTGTACTTCACTCAAAACCAAATATACTTTATTTTTATAATCATAATACTAGAAAATTAGATTTAATAAAACCTTGATTTGCTGAAATTTACACATAATCCTGATGATAGCAATTTATGTTAGTTTAAGCTTGACTTGAGTATTCATTTTGATTTCCACTCATTTTATGATTTAGTTATTCACCAATATTAGTATTTGCCATTTTTATGCTTCCTTTGATTATTTATTTCAATTTCTACTTGTTTTGGGTTTCATTTATTCTTTAATAGTCATTTTAAGTTCTAACTGATATAGGACTTCATTTCTGCTTGAAGTTTTATAGCTCTTTACTTTTCTCTAAAAAAAATTCTTTTTAGGGAAGATACTTTTTAAAACCAATTCTTGTAGAGAATCTATCTTGGAAATCAATTGAGTGAATGAACTTTTGGGGACAAATCTAGAGCCTAAAATATATACTGAAAAGATTTTGTTAAGCTACTATCTCTGTTGTTTCCTTACTTCTAGGATTTATAAAATCATATTAATAACAAGTCTTTACCCAAGCTATTTAAATTATGACAAAATGTTTTACTGTAATTCTATTCTTTTGACCTATTTTTTTACTGACTTCTTAAAACTTTGAAAATGTAAATTCTATTTTGTCAGCAGGATTTTGGGCCACATCAGGTTTTTTTCAAATTTAAAAAATAAAGACTTACAAATCTTTAATGCTAATCAAGCCATCCTGGCTGAGTGGGTTGGTGTGCTGGATTGTCCTGTGGTGAGACAGTGGATTTGACCTTAGCTTGGTAATACAGGACCCAGAGATCAAATCACGCTGCAGTAATGCACTGCATGGCCGATGCAAGGACCTTAGTAGTCAAGAAGCATTGTTAATTCTTAAATATATAAATAATTTAATGCTAATCAGGATTAGCAAAAGTATGAGACTCAAAATACTTTCTTTATGCCTCATTTGAGCAGTAGAATCTGTTTTTCAGATTTTACTTTAATATCAGAGTATAGTTGGGGTTCTTGAAAAGGAAACACAATAAACTTTGAAGAAAACTTTATAAAATCCTGAAATAGTAACTTATATCATTCCTAAAAGGGCTTCACGTTAATTTATCACCCTCTCCCCTGAATTGTAAAGGTATAACCCAATTTAGATATTTCTTGTGTATTTTCTAATTCATGATTATACCAAAATTGATTTATTTACAGGTAGACTATTAGCCTAAGTTAAAACAAGGGAGGAATAGACTACAGAAGGCAGAGGATATGTATTTGCATGGTAAAATTCTAGTTTAGTGACTTCTAGCTATCTCAGAAAGGGGTTAGGTTAGGAAAATGAAACTTTCAGGGATGGGTCTACAGGCTAAAGTATGTCCCAGGAAGGTATTTTAAAGTACCTGCCTCTACTCCTTCCCCCTATAGAGGGTCCTGAAATTTGCCTAAATGACAGGTCTATACCTAATGAAATTTTGACAAAACAATATTTTACCTTAATTTTCAGTTACCACTTGCTTTTTCTCTGCCTTTAGTTCTTACACTCCAGTTCCTGTTATTTGAGTAGAATTTTGAGCCATATCAATGTTTTTTTTTCAAAATTTAGGAAATGTATTTGTATATCTTTAAAACCTTATAAAATGGAATTGAGCAGAGTTATGAAGCTGCAAACAATTTTGTTGTACTTCAATTAAGCAAAAGATCTATTTTGCAAGATTTCACTTTTATAACACACATATTTTTAAAGGTCATCAAAGGTCAGGGCTCTCAAGAGGGAGAAGAAGTGGAGGTAGTTGCTTTAAAATACCTTCCTGGGACATACTTTAATCTGTAGATTTATCCCTGAAAGTTTCATTTTCCTAACCTAAACCCTTTCTGAGATAGCAGGAAGTCAATTAACTAGAATTTTATCATCTAGAATGTTATCCTATATGTATTACTTAAAAACAGAGCACCATAACCCTATTTAACACAAGGTAGGCTAAGCCCAGAACTATAAAGAGCATTGACTAATCTAATAAAGAATTTAGCAGCTCCGTGCAATTTACAGCGTTTTCAATATTTCAAACATATACCAAAATTGAAAATAACTAAATCAAAAATAAAATAAACCTGTGCCAAAATCTTTATTAAAGAATATTGACTTTCAAATTTAACAACTCTTACTGGCTACTTCTCATTTCAAATTTTGTTTGATATGTTTGATTAAGAATATTTAATTTGATCCTAAATCGGAAGCTAAATTAAAATTTTGCTTCACTTTGAAAAACGATCGCGTGGGTAGCAACATTTCAATTGGAGCACAAGGTTTTGTTAGCCTATTTCTTTTCGTAACCTAGGATGTGTGTGACTTTCTACTAAATTACTGTTTTACAATCACTTCACAATCAAATATTGTGAAAGATTGCTTATCTGACCAAAATTAATCAATAATAGCCTAGAGCAGCTCTTGGCCTAGGCTTTTTGATTCAGCATTCTTTAAAAGTATAGAATAACGTGGCCCTACGGTAAAAATTTGGTAAAATTCTAGTTAATTGACTTCTTGCTATCTCAGAAAGGGTTTAGGTTAGGAAAATGAAACTTTCAGGGATGAATCTACAGACTAAAGTATGTCCCAGGAAGGCCTTTTGAAGCAACTATCTCCACTCTTTCTCCCTGTAGAGGGCCCTGACCTTTGATGACCTTTAAAAATATGTGTGTTCAGGCAAATTTCAGGACCCTCTAGAGGGAGAAGGAGTGGAGGTGGCTGCTTTAAAATATCTTCCCAGGACATACTTTAGCCTTTAGACCCATCCCTGAAAGTTTCATTTTCCTAACCTGGACCCTTTCCGAGATAGCAAGAAGTCAATCAACTAGAATTCTTTTTTATAAACCTTGAAGCACCCAAAACAGCCCAAAGTCACCAAAAGCTCAAAAGTATATTTCTAAAAAACAGGCTTATAAGAAAGATTGCCAGTTCTGGATAGGAATGGTAATTAGGAATCCCATCCCTGAAAGTTTCATTTTCCTAACCTGAACCCTTTCCAAGATAGCAAGAAGTCAATCAACTAGAATTCTATTTTGAAACCTTGAAGCACCCAAAACAGCCCAAAGTCACCAAAAGCTCAAAAGTAAACTGGCTTATGAGAAAGATTGCCAGTTCTGGATAGGAATGGTAATTAGGTTATAATTTGCCTAATCTCAATAGTAAAATGTAATTTTGAAAACAAATTTACATGATTTTTTTAAAAAGATCTAAAAATTCTTCAAAAATAACATCAGTTTTGCTGTGATGTCATTTTGTAGGGGTTTTAGGCTCTTATTTAAAAAATTCTGCAAATTTGTTTTCTTGATAACATTTTACTGGCAAGACTAATAAAAGTAGTATCATAGTTACCATACTGGAATCAGGTAAAGATGGTAATCTTTTCACTGGGTGGCTTTTTTTTTAACTTGTTTTTAAAATTCTGGCAACTATGGACTGTTTTACCTTTTGGGGCCCCATTAAGGGCTAAAAATCCCCCAAATAATTATTGAATTGTGAAAAAGCATAAGAAAAGGTATCAAGCAATATGTTCACTTTTATCCTAGCTAAATCATGTTGTAAAATGCAAACTTAAAGGTGAATGCATCAGTTCATACTTTTTTTTAAGCTCTTTTCAAATCTAAAAATTGCTTCTGGGGCAAATTCCATTTTTAACTTTTAATGGGGCCCCATAAGGTAACTTATTACCTTGTTTATAATTTATGGACTACAATGTAGATAAAAAAAAACTTTAATCTAGTACCCATGATGTTTCAGTGCCCAGTTACCACCAAAACCAGACAAAAAAAAGAACCAAAAAATAAGAAGAGGGTACTAAAATGAATGCATCAAGTGAATGCATTCAGCACCTGGCAAGATCCAGATCAGTAACAGATGTCAGTCATCATCACTCACAGAGCAACACAGATCCATTGGACCTTATTGCTCTGAAGTGCAAATTAAGGTAAAATGAAATTTGCCTTAAAATCAATTATTGAATTTAGAAAGAGCATAAAAAGCCATCAAGTTATGCATTCACTTTCTTCTTAGCTCAAGTATGTGATTATGTAAATATTTACCAACAAATAGTACTGTGAGATTACTTGTTTCCTGCTATTTTTAAATATCATGGCTGCTTTTCTAACAATGCACCCACCAATCCTGATCTGATATCTGAGACCAACAGGGGGTTGGTCTACAATACTCTTAACAAATACAATTGCTGTTATGGTACTGTGACCAGAGCCATTCAAGGGAAAGGGATGACTGGGGGAATCTAATCTGGGCATTGTGACTGGGGGATGTGCACTTTCATTTGACTTTTCTTGCATATTTTTGAGTAGGGAGGGGTGTTGCAATTATTTCATTCCCTTGGCACCACAAACATGGCAAAGCTGGGGTTTGAGTTTAGAGGTGGGGATATAAAGAATGTGCCAACAAATGTGGACAAAAAAGCTAAATTAAGATGCCCATAGTTCCAAGGTGTCAGCATGCCGTGCTGGTGCCTTGGAAGTTTGGGAGGAGTCCCCTCCCCCCTAGCTGCACCTCCAGCCATAGACCCTAGGAATTGCTCTGACTGTGACAATGTTTCCTGAACCTCCATCCCCGGATGGTGCCAGATAAAGCACTAAATGATACATTTCTCTGTTTGTTTTCATAACATTAATTGTTGTATCTATTCATTAGTAGATATTTGTATTCTTAACCTATCTGCAGCATCATGCTGATGCAAAAGAACTAAGATCTATTGGATAAATATATTGTTTAAAATGACTTTAAATTAGAAAGAACAAAAGGAGAAAGATAATAAAGTAAGAATTTTATGCTTTTAGTGTGTTTATATATTTTTGGTTATGGTATAGGGATATATCTGGTCCCATAGAAGGGGGAGTGTGTGCTTATGTCAGGGTAGCAACAATTCTATTGGAAAAGGGTGTTGATTGAAAATTGAATCATACTATACCTCTTATGTTGCAGTATTTTCTTGGAAGAGAGGATATACTATGCTGATACTACTACTACTGCTAAAAACCACTACAGCACCAAGCTGTCATAGGTAAACAGTGCTGCAAATGCCCTTATCTCGCCCCAATCTACTTAAAACTTTCTTTTTACCCTGTCTCATAGTGTTCCAATTTTCTTTAAATCCTTCCTAATGACCTCTTCCCATCCTGTTTAGGGATTAAACAAGTTTAGGGGGTTCTTGTTTAGGAGTTTCCATCCTGTTTAAGGAAAAAACAAGTTTCTTATTCTAATTAAATGGCTCTTGTGTATATATTTATTTTTTATATCACATTTGCTTGTGATAGGATGAATCCTGTG
Source organism: Artemia franciscana (assembly GCF_032884065.1). NCBI lineage: Eukaryota > Metazoa > Arthropoda > Branchiopoda > Anostraca > Artemiidae > Artemia > Artemia franciscana. The sequence goes on from NW_027062709.1 coordinate 610,268, forward strand.
TCTGCCAGCTTCAGGAATGATAGTCAATCCTCTGTGGGGTCCCATGCAGTGGTCCATGGTCTATTGAGCCACTCCCTATCCACTGATGACTTGAATGCCTCCATGCTGGTAGATGTTGCTGGTTTTTTCACTGAGAGACTTCCACAAGCTGACAACTCTATTTGAAAAGAATTTGTTCCTTAGTCTGGTACTTGCTTAATTCCAGAAAAGCTTATAAGGGTGACCACAAGTTCTCTTTGTCCAGTTGGAAAAGTTCAGGAATGGTATTCTCAGCATAAATAAGCTCTTATGCTCTTATCACATCACATTGTTAGCATCTATACAGTAGAGATGGTATTCTGAACTTGCAGAGAAGGCATGGATATGGAATATCACAGTGGCCTTTAATACATTTTGTTCTCTTCCTGGGGACTGATTCCATTCCTGTGGACTGATTCCATTGCTGGTTTGTCAGTCTTGTTGATTGGGCATGCAACACACATTCCAAACTTGAGCTTTGGTCGAACTAGAGTCTTATACAGCTTAGTAATAATATTTGGAGATCTGCTAGTGAATGTTCTTTTAATTAAGCCAAGTGTCTGATTAGCCTTTGCAATAAATAAAAAATACTATACTTAAACAGTTTCCCAATTTTATAACTTAAAGGCCTATCTCCAGGGATTTGGGGAAGGGTCATATTATCTCCAAAGCCATAGTCTTTTCAACTGTGCTGAACAAAATGGCTATATCAAAATTTTGATTGGAGAATTTTGGAGAAAAAAAGGGGCGTTTTCTCGAAGTTCTAGGACCATTGGTTTAATGTAATCACTCCAGGTAAATAAATAAATAAGTAAATATGTATCCATGGTATTTCTTCTGACAGGAAATACAAAGTTGAACATTTTTTCAAATACGAGCCTAACACCTCTACAGCAGGGTTCTCTGATATGGTGAATAAGATAGAGTGATTTTTATTAAGATTCTTTGACTTTTAGAAGTGTTTTTTTAACCGATTTCAAAAAGAGTAATAAAGATATCTCATGCAACCATTGACCAGTAAGTCTAATTTGGTTGTCTGCAAGGTAATGGAAGCAATCCTAAATGCAGTAGGCTAATCATCAACTACCTAACAATAAATGGGGTTATTCATGATGGTCAAATCAGGGGCATAGTTAACTCTTTCTATACTTATGTAGAAAATCTCCTATAGATACGTGGCAGTACCCCTAGCATGATGTCCAATTTGTCATAGAACTTAACTTATTTAGGAAAACTAAATTATGTTGGTTAACTCTTTCTTTACTTATGTAGAAAATCTCCTATAGGTATGTGACAGTACCCCTAGCATGATGCCCAATTTTTCATAGAACTTAACTTATTTAGGAAAACTAAATTATGTTGGTTAACTTTTTCTATACTTATGTAGAAAAGTCTCCTATAGGTATGTGACAGTACCCCTAGCATGATGCCCAGTTTGTCATAGAACTTGATTTATCTAGGAAAACTAAATTATGTTGGTTAACTTTTTCTATACTTATGTAGAAAATCTCCTATAGGTATGTGACAGTACCCCTAGCATGATGCCCAATTTGTCATAGAACTTGATTTATCTAGGAAAACTAAATTATGTTGGTTAACTTTTTCTATACTTATGTAGAAAATCTCCTATAGGTATGTGACAGTACCCCTAGCATGATGCCCAATTTGTCATAGAACTTAACTTATTTAGGAAAACTAAATTATGTTGGTTAACTCTTTCTTTACTTATGTAGAAAATCTCCTATAGGTATGTGACAGTACCCCTAGCATGATGCCCAATTTGTCATAGAAGTTCACTTATTTAGGAAAACTGAATTATGTTGGTTAACTTTTTCTATACTTATGTAGAAAATCTCCTATAGGTATATGACAGTACCCCTAGCATGATGCCCAATTTGTCATAGAACTTAACTTATTTAGGAAAACTAAATTATGTTGGTTAACTTTTTCTATACTTATGTAGAAAATCTCCTATAGGTATGTGACAGTACCCTTAGCATGATGCCCAATTTCCCAAAGGACTGTTATGAAACTGGTAATGACTTTTTTTTTAGGTTTAAAGATTTTTCCTGAAACATGGCAAGTACTAAAAGAAGCCTTTTGTGCGATATTGATTTGAACACACAGGAAAGCAAGAACAAACGTCGGCAAGTCGCTTTTTCAAATGATGACAGCTGTGTTGATCCGCCAAAATTTTCAGAACAAATTAGATCAGGAAGTGACTTGCAGAATAAGTTTGAGGAAAAGTTGAACAAAATATCAAAAAAGAGACTGGAAGATTTTGAAACTCTGGATAGAATGAGAAGCAGCTTACATCAGCAGGTTTTTTTTTGCAAATTTTGTACAATTTTATCTCTTTGAGCTTTAACACTAATTATGGCGCTTGTGTTTGGGACGTTATTTTTTAGTAAATATCAGACATGAAAACTGTTATACCATAGGCAGCTATATTACCATAGACAAGTGGGTTTTATTAAAATAATTATCATTGATATAACAGATGTTGTTTGCACACTTGAAAATATGTTTTAGAGAGAAAGAATCTCAAGTTTTATCTGGAGGACCTTAATCCCCACTCCTCACAATGAAAATTTAAAATGGGCGTTTCAAACTTGTTTTTTTTTTGGGGGGGGGGGGGGTTGTGACCCTTCAATAACATTAGTTTTCTGATAAAACCTCTTCCCTTTGTATTGTGAAAGTTTTGGGGTAGTTATGTAAGTGTGATGATAGAGTATTGCTGGCAAAGGAAACTTATGCCTAGTCTAACCCTTCTATGAACCTTTAAGATATAGTAAACTTTCTTCAGAAGTAAAAACAAAAAACAAATAGGTAATTGAAAAGCTTCAAAGGAAGAGCAACAACAAAAATACAAGTGGCTTAGTTGGTAAACCCTTAGCGGCTTAGTTGGTAAATTTGGTAAGTGGTTTGCTTACTTGTACTTGCAGCAGGACCAGGCGTTTTCGACCTTGCCTGGGATTTAAAATCGATATGACAGATCACACACTTGTGATTTTACAACCTTTCAGTTTATTCCTGTATTAGGTTAATTCTAATATCACAGCTCCAAGGAAAAATAAATCACTGCCCCAGGCCAAATGTATTTCACATATGGTAATAATACTTGTCACATTCGGCATCCAGCTTAAGTTAAAAATACAAGTGGCTTAGTTGGTAAACCTTAGTGGCTTAGTAGGTAAACCCTTAGCGGCTTAGTTGTTAAATTTGTTAAGTGGTTTGCTTACTTGTACTTGCAGCAGGACCAGGCGTTTTTGACCTTGCCTGGGATTTAAAATCGATATGTTATGTATGAATTTGTTTAACAGTAAGCTCCTCAGAGTCCTGGTGACTGACCTTGCCGTGTCACACACAGTATTGCCAAAGGATTCGCAGTACTGGGACTCGAACCCCCGTTCCAATTGAAATAGGAGTGCAAATTCAGCATGCCACTCACTTGGCCAGGGTGGCAAAGTCAAGCACTTAATTAATATTTACAACTAATGGTAGGCACCTGTTTTGCGTTTCTAATGTTTGTTTTTCTTCCCATTTTATTTGCTGTAACTAAATTAATTTTGGTTTTTGTTTTAGTTACTATAATTGATTTTACTTTTCCTCATTAACAAAAAATATTTATTTTTATTTATTTATTATTACGAATAGCGGTAAGCATCAATGCTTGCCGCAAATGTAGTAACTTGTTTTGCATAAAATAATTATAAGAGTTTTTGAAGGCTTGTAAACCATTGTAAAACCATTTTTCAGCATCTTCTTTTATGGATAAATCCAGTGGCGACGATTTGAGAGAAAGGGTCGCCACTGGATTTAGTGGCATGTTCCCCCTTCCCTAGATCTTTGTCCATCCTACATTCTGAAAAGCACTTTTAATGGTTTTTTCATTGTGAAAAATCCTTCTTTTTTTTTCGTTAAAAAACAAAAAGCCCCCGTCTCTAATCTTCGTGAAATTGACGCCACAAGATTAAATCTGCTAGCAAGCGAAATTAGATTGCATTTATGACTATCATTCTTGAAAGAAAAATTGGAAACTTTTTATTTTTATAAATTGGAGTAGAGATTTTTACGATTTGAAATTTCTGCTCTGGTGTTGTCTGATCTCTGGAATTTGATGGTGTAATTTTTATTAAGGTTGCCTTTTTTTTTTAACACGAGACCCCACTGGGGACGAAGACCCCACTATCTTTCCATTACAAAAAAAAACAGAAGATAATGAGGAAATTTGTGAAGACAGTGAATTACACTGTAGTATAAATTATTCGAATATTTTGGCTATATATTCAACAGCTGTCATCAGCTAAAAAAAAAGGAAAACAAAACAACTAAAAAGAAAACAAACTGAATCAGAAAAAAATCAAGCGAAAAAACTAATTTTTAAACTAAATCATAAAATAAATTTCTTTAGAAGAGTCTAGGCTCCATCGCCTTACAGCCAACACCTCCTCTGATCATGCACAAACTTACGCAAAGGATGCATTATTCATACTGTGGTCTTGCATAATGTCGTTTTGACGCACAAGTGTGACAACGACTACAATAGATTTTTTTTAATAAAAAAAAATAATTTTTTTAAACAAGTCTAGGCTTTCTCGCCTTACATAGGTTCAGCCATGACCTCTGATCACGCACCAACTTACCCACATGATGCATTATTCATGCTGTGGTCTTGCATAATTCCGTTTTGGTCCACAAGTGTAACTACAGCGTCACAAGTGTGACTACAATTACAATGAATTTTTTAAATAAAATCAAAAATAAATTTCTATAAAAAGGTCTAGACTTTCTCACCTTATATAGGTTCAGCCAAGAAATCCTCTGATCATGCACCAACTTACCCACATGGTGCATTATTCATGCTGTGGTCTTGCATAATTTGGTTTTGTTCCACACTTGACTACTGTGTGGCTTAGTTATTAAGACCACCCAAAGCTTGCGAAATATTTGAGAATGCTTGTCAACGTCTGCTTTCTTTACAGATTGATGCGCTTGTTGATGAAATTGAATTGGATTTGAAAAGAGAACATGATAAGAATGATCTCCTTTTGGCTGAAGGTTGTGAACGTATGTCAGAACTTATCAAAGGCATAAAGGAGCTAGAAGCACTGAATCAGAGGCGACGACAGAAGATACAGGACTTGTTATCAGCTTTCTCTGTCTAATAGCTACCCACTTTTAAAGAGGCTGTTGTGTATTAGATAAACAATGTGAATTTGCAGTGTCTTACTCAGAATATGTTACATTCCATTAGCCAAAAAAGCTTTGCTGCCCATTTAATGGGTTTTTCTTTGTTTTTTTTTTTTTTTTTTGCTTCTTTCGGATTTTTCTGTCTGGCGTGTTATTTAGTGTTTATTTACAATGCCTTAATGTGAACACGATACGTTCCATTTGCAATAAAATTGTTATGGTCCATTTATCAGTTTTCTTTTAGGTGTTGGAATTCTAGATAAATTTTGAATGTTCAACAAAAGTCAATATGGGACCACTTTAGTGTTAGATAAAATTCCGAGGTTTTCTTATAGATTCAAACAGGAGCTGAATATCCCCATCGCTGATAAATTTCACGTTGCCGAGTGAATTTTTATTTTCTTCGATTGGCATACTTTGGTTTAAAATCAATAAAAGTTCTATATTTGCTTCAAGAGCTAAAATCAAGCGCTGGTATCCAAAGAAGTCTTTTTGCAAAGTTTTCTAGAGAGACTTCATAGGTTCGTTATAAATCTGAGGTGTCAACTAAATTACAACCTTCTAGTCTCTTACATTTTTAGTCTTTTTCCGCTGGATAAAATCTGATGTCTTCTGTCAATACATATCTTTTAAGTAATTCAAGCAATTTGCCGAAGAAAGACCTTGGTTCTTGTTTCGTGGTTGGCCTCTTCAAAAGAAATAATAAAAAATTCTTAAAACTACTTTTAACAATCCCTAAAAGAATTATTTATGTCATTCCTAAAAGCGCATCACTTTATTTTACCGACAGATACAGAATACAGATGACTTTATATGTTTCTTGAGCAAACGTCAGTAATTCGTGAAATTAGTAAACTTCCAAAGGATTTAAATAGCTTTGAAAAAAAAATTCAAGTCAAATTAAAGCAAGGCCGTATCCAGGGCGGGTTAAGGGGTTTGAACCCTACCCCCGAAATGTTTGTCCAACTTGTGAGAACGTAACAAATATGCATATAAACATATTTCTGCTGTGTTTTTTAAAGTTTTTGTTTTTAAAGGAAGCGGAAAGAAATTTTATTTTGTAAATGGAAAAACAAGAAGAACAGAAAGAAAATGGATGAAACTCTATGTTTACGCTTCAGTGAAAGAAAAAATATACCCCTTTCAGAATCATGTATCGTGCAAAAAAACCAAAGATTATTTATCCCGATTTCTTAGTTTTGCCTGAAATTATTCTATTTTTTCAAGATTATCTTTTATTCTCCTAAACTTTAAGAGCCTAAATTAAGAGATTCTTGGTTATGCGTCCTTCTTGTTGCAGAAAAATGTTTCCTGGAACAGCAAAACATTTACCGTTTCCGACTGTTATCAGGAACAGTTGCTTCTGAAATGCCGTATTCATTTTTGAATTAAAATCAAGCCGTGGCAAACTGGAGAAAAAGCCAAGACAGATAGTCGGAGTGAGAGGCAAAGCTAGGATAATTCTGTTTCAGGAGTTCTAGAGTTTTTTGTTCAAATTATTCTATTTTTTCCGACTGTTATTACGAACAGTTGCTTCTAAATGCTGATCCAATAATCAACACAAAAAGCCCCATCTTCCCAAAGAACAAAATTTTGCAGAAATTAACGAAAACAAGCTTCTTCATATGCATAGAAATATTTTAAAGGGTCTTTAATGTGTAATAGCTGCTGTTTTAACGTACATGGGTATATTAACCCAAATTAAGTTTTTTAGTTTCTTTTGTAATTAAAAAAAAAAAAAATGTTTTGATAGATACTTATGTCTTAACCAATCTTAAATGTAAAAAAATCTGCTAATCGAAAAATTTTAGGCTAAAACAGAAAGCATGTGTTGTTTCTATGCCTTTTATAACAATACAAGAAAGATCTAAAGCCGAACATAACATGACAAAACAAGGCCTGCTGTGACAAAACAAAGAATAAAAATAAAGCCAGTTATTTCAGTGTTCACATTCAAATAACTCGCAATTGTGTATACAAATACTTCTGTGGTGCTCAATCGCAATAGTATTAATTATATATATATATATATATATATATATATATATATATATATATATATATATATATATATATATATATCATGAAAAGAGAAATCACCAATGCAACAGCACAAACACAAAAAAAAAAAAAAAAAAAAAAGGAGAAAAGGAAGACTGTTTTCCTAAATTAGTGATTAATATAGACCAGTACTTGAATGAGGCCTTAACCCTACTCATCCATACAATCACATAGGTCAAACAGCATAGCCACACACAATCAACCATAAAGAATAATCCATGGACAGGCAGTCATGTCGTCAATAAGACTATATATATATATATATATATATATATATATATATATATATATATATATATATATATATATATATATATATATATATATATATATATATATATATAGAGAGAGAGAGAGAGAGAGAGTATTTGTTTAAGTTCATAGTTTTGGATTTATTTAGTTTTTGGTTTTATAGATTATTTTAGATTTTATTTTTGTTTTTAGCGTTGAAGATGCCTTGTTTCATACAGGCGAAAAGTTCGCGTCGTTTTGTCATGACTGCTTTAAAATAAAACGTTGTGATTATTTTGGGTAACTGAAATTTATTTCTACTTTTTATTGCAAATTGAGATTAACTGTTTTTTCAAGCTTAAATGTTTTATTATTTTTTTGTTTTTAGTTTTTTAATAGATCTTGTCATTTATTCTTCAGCATTCACACTTAAAAAAAATATCTTTATAATTTTAATTTATTTTATAAAAATTTAATAATTTAAACTAAAATCTATATTTTACGAATGTCCAAGGAGACTTCAAGACCAAAGTCTTGATAATTATCAAGATAATTGTCTATTATCTATTTTATAGATCTATTATCTATTGTCTATTATCTATTATATTATTGTCTATTATCTATTTATCTATTATCTATTTATCAAGATAATTGTCTATTATCTAGATAATTGTCAATTATCAGGATAATTGATAATTATCTAGGACTAAAAGTTCTCGTTTCTAACGCTTCATTAAGAGATTACGCCTCTGTCTTCTTTAACACAAATGATACCAAGTATCAACCAAATGTTTATTGTAAGAGTTGTACAAGACTTTACGTTTAACCTAAAAAAACAGCTAAATAAAGCCGTTTAACGACGAGCTCAATCCAGAATAAAAGCCAATATAAATCATTAATATATTCAATTTAGGGTTTTCTAATGAAATATATAAAAAAAACCTGAATTTACCCTGAACACCCCTAAATTTCGGGTTTTAAATAATGTTTTGTTTTCGGCCGATTCATAAACACTACAATATATATATATATCTATTTTTGTTTGAAGATGTCCGAAATCTGGTTAATGTCGACATTCGCCGGTGAAAGTCCGAAATTCCCTTTTCTCTGCTGGGATTCAATTAGCTTATCAAATCAGCTTTTTTCAATCTTATGCAAGCTTTGATGGTAAAATTTAAAGTTGGGTTAGTTACGTTAAATTATGTTATACATCTTAAAAATTGTTAAAAACCTAACCTGTCACCATCAAACGTTGCATAAAACTGAAAAAGTTGACTGGCAACGCTGACTGACCAAGGAGAGAAAAAGGTATTTCGGACGTTCACCGATTTTGGACATCCATGGCAACATATATACAAAAAGCCTGGAGACAGGAAGAAGAGTGAAATAACTTTATTTCGGTTTGAGCGAGCCTTCTCCGATATCTCAAGACTTTTGAGTTGATATAATTACCCCTGAAAAAAAGAACCCAAGAACTTTTGATTTTCTGTAAAAAAAAAAAGAGCTTAAAACCTCACTTTAAGAGGTTCTCAGAGTGTTTTATCCCCTGGTAGAATGTTCATCAAGATCCCTGTCCTTTTCCAAAACTACAGAAGTGTTTTCATGTTAACAACTTTCGATGGAGTTATTTCAATTTGTGTTATTTACTATTTATTTTACTAGTAATTACAAAACAAACTACATATACACAAAACCGCCGGGGAAGGCTCGAAAAGTCTGATGATGGACGGCTGCAATCCTCTAATTCTCGACCAATAACAAAAATCATTCACAAAAAAACTAAAAAAGGGACAAAAAACAGTGTCAATTAACAATTAATACCAAAATCTAAAAACAACAAAAAATTAACTACCCTCTCCCAATAAATGTTTCTTATACTTTACTTTAAATGATTCAATATAATCAGCCTCCCGAATGCCAGCTGGGATATCATTCCACAAAGATGTATATTACTGTATACATTTGTATACTTGTACATTGTGTATACATTTATATATTGTATGTATGTATACATGTTTATTTTTTACATCTGTATATATTTGTATAATCAACGCACCAAATTGCTTCTTTTGACATACATATTGTCATAGAAATTTGATTTCATACTGATAAATGCCACTTTTTACTTACAGTTCTTTATTATAAAAGGTTGGATTAGAAAAATAAATATATAAGATTTTGATTTAATATCATATCCAGCGCTCTCTTTAATTCCTGATCTCTTTAATCCACTTCTAATTCCTGATGTTTATATTCAAGTTTAATTTTTTGTATAACAATGCTTCAAGAATGATAATCAGCCCTGAAAACTACAATTTTTAATACACTGTATTTCTCGGGGTGAGGAGCAACTGTAAAATATAAAAACACTTGTATATAAAATAAATAAAAAATGTATTATAAATACATATATATATATATATATATATATATATATATATATATATATATATATATATATATATATATATATATATATAAAATACATTTTAAAGTCTTCTGTTTCGCGTTTTCAGGGGAGTCTTTAGAAAAAAATTGTATATAGATGATACTATAGGTCATAAAGTGTATGTATTAATGCTTTTATATATAACTATTTATTATATTGAACTTTTTTATTGAAAATATATGTATTTGTTATCTCTAAAAAAAAAAAAAAAAATACAAAATCCGACTGGTAAAATCTAAGAAAATGTCCGGAAATACAATCTCCGAGTTTCACAACTTTTCAATCAATTTGAGTTTTATCTTACACGTTTAAATCGATCAAAATTTATGAATGTCAGTGTCAAACGAAAAAAAAAACTATATATAAAATCAAACATATTTAAATATAACGAAAGTAAAATAGGGATGATACCTTTTTATTGACAGTGAATAGATATAAAATTATTTAACTGGATATTTCGAACACATATACAGTGTTCATCATCAGCAGTAACTGTGTATGCAGTAACTGTAACAGCACTGTATATGTGTTCGAAATATCCAGTTAAATAATTTTATATCTATTCACTGTCAATAAAAAGGTATCATCCCTATTTTGAACTGTTTTACTTTCGTCATGGAAAGGCAGTAGTATACGTATTATCCCCTGAGACTGTACCGTAACTTCTTGATCAATTTTGATATTACCTTTCACAGCTCAATCCAAATTTATGAACGTCAGTATCAAACGTACAAAATCCATTATATAAAACATCTTTTTAATATAACTTATAAAATATATGTATTTATTCTCTGAGAAAGTTCCGTCACTTTTCTATCAATTTTGATTTTATCTTCCACATTCAAGCTTGATCCAAATTTTTGAATAAATTTATCTGGATGCCAAAATCTCCTCAGTTCTTTGAATATTTTTAGCTTTTCTTCGCCATTTATTTCTGAAATAATCAAATTTCCCAGTTCTACAGTTTCAATTTCTAGAAGATATTTAACATCTCCCTTTTCTAGTTTTCTGTATAACCTTTCTCTCTTTTTCTCTAACGTTTCTTCTAGTTTTAATATTTTCTTTTTTTCTTCTTTTCGTATGAACTGTTGTTGATCTTCTTTCGTCCATTTAGGTTTTACTTCAGGCACCTCTCGATATGTCCTTTGGCGTTTTTCCCGCAAAATCCTATCGGCCCAGGCATCATAGCATTCAAATACATTAGAGAATTCATAGTCTTCGTCTGCAAAACATAATAAAAATTAAAGCGATAAATATGTAGTTTAGTAAAGTAGCAGGGACATCAAAATGAAAACAATCCCCCCCCTGGCACCATTTTCAGTGTATACATACGTGAAAATTGAGATTTTCTATAATTTTTCTTTTGGTTGTTATACACTTACAAAGACCGATTTTGCTCTGCAAATCTTGTCCATTGTTGCCACAAAGAATTTTGAAAGAGTCTAGCGGAAACCTCTCGTGTTTACAAACAAGCGCTAGCAACATTTATAATGCTCAATCTGTCTCCAGCCAATCGTGGAAAAATAGGTTCTGTTTAGCTGGGCTGTTAACACACATTGGCTAATGGGAAGATGTAAAGATTAAGTAATAAAAGTGGCATTTTTAGAACAAAAGAAAATAATGGTTCCATTTATGTGTCAATAGTCCACTAAAGGGATAAATATAACATAACGGAATAGCCTAAATGGTCTTTCTTTAAAGATATTTAATATAAAAAAAGACAAGCCTTTTCAACTGAAAGTAAGGAACAAACTTTAAAACTTAAAACGAACGGAAATTATTACGTATGTGAGGGGGTTAGCCCCCTCGTCAATACCTCGCTCTTTACGCTAAGTTCAAATTGTGTTCAAATTCTTTTAGAATGGCTCCTGAATCATAAAGGATTTAATTAGAATAAACGACTCTTTTGAAAGTACAAAAAAAATTTTAGCATAAAGAGTGAGGTATTGATGAGAGGGCGAACCCCTCATATACGTAATAATTTCTGTTCGTTTTAAGTTTTAATGTTTGCTCCTTACTTTCAGTTAAAAAACCTTGTCTTTTTTTATTTAATTTCTGATCGTTTTTTAAACAATGCTGGAAAATTTGGCACCCCCTTCATGGAAAATTTCCCTTCCCCCATGGAAAGATTCTCCCCCTGACCCCCCCCCCCCCCACCAGACAAAATCCCCCCTCCCTGAAAATGTCTGTATACTTCCTAATAACCAATACTATATGTAAACAATGGGCAAAGTTCATAAATTGAAGCCCTTCCCCAGGGGGCTGTGGAGGATTAAGTCATCCTCAAAGACATATTTATTACATTTGTCGATTATGCTGAAAAAATGGATATCTCACAACTTTGAGAAAAAAGTGACCGTGGGAGGGGGCCTAGTTGCCCTCCAATTTTTTGGTCACTTAAAAATAGCACTAGAGTTTTTCAATTTCCGTTTGAATGAGCCCTCTCACGATATTCTAGGACCAGTAGTTCGATACGGTTACTTCTGGGAAGAAGAACAAAATAAAAATAAACACGCAACCGTGATGCGTAGTAGGGTTCTACTGTAGGGTTCTCTGATACGCAGAATCTAATGGTGTGATTTTAATTAAGATTCTACGGCTTTTCGGGGACGTTTCCCCCTTTTTTGGAAATAAGGCAAATATTCTCAGGCTCTTAACTTTTGACGGGTAAGCCTAAACTTTATGAAACTTATATATTTTGAAGTCAGCATAAAAATCCAACTCTTTTGATGTATTGATTGGTATCAAAATTCCGTTTTTTAGTGTTTCGGTTAGTATTGAGCGGGTCGCTTCTTACTTACAGTTCGTTAACATGAACTGTTTGATTTTTCGTAGGCAAGTCAAATAACTTATAATTTGAAGTTTTTAATCTTGAGTTATGTTAATATTGATATGAATACATAGCTTAGTTCTTTTAAATACCGAAAATTTAAATACCGGTTTTGCGTAATTTTTTTAGATGTACATGGTTGCATAAGTTTCCACTTGAACAATTTAAAGGCTTAGATTTTATTTTTGGCATCCTTGGTACTTTAAGCTAACTCTAGGCTATACAAAAGAGTGTGGTCTTTATGGCCTTTTTTAGAGACCCCTCTTGATACATCCTTCGATGCTTTTCCTGCAAAATCCTATCAGTCCAGGCATGCTAGCATTCAAATACATTTGAATATTTGTAGCCATCGTCAGCAAACTACAACAAGAGCTTAAAGAGAAAATAGATAGTTTATTTAGCCTAGTGATGACAGGGGAGCCAACAGGAGGGGAGCAATACTACTACTACTAATAACTCACTGCAGCACCAAGCCGCCTGAGGCCAACACAGCCACGCACGCTCCTCCTCCAACCTAATCTATTTAAAGCCTTCCTCTTTACACCCTCCCAGGAAGTTCGCATTTCCTTTAAATCTTTATTTATGACATCCTCCCAACCCAGACAAGGACGACCTGCTTTCCGTGTAACCCTAGACGGTTGGCCAAAAAGGACAATCTTCGGTAATCTGTCATCCTTCATCCGTAGAACGTGGCCTAGCCATCTCAACCTTTCTTTTATTATAGCCCCACAAAGCGGGATTGAACCACACTTTTCGTACAACCTACTGTTTGAAATACGGTCAGTCAGCCAGGTACCAAGAACAATCCGTAGGCAATTTCTCTGGAAAACATCTAGTAAATTTTCATCTGCTTTTCGGAGTGCCCATGCTTCAGAGCCATATTTGACCGCTGTCATCACTGTAGCTTCCAATATTCTAATCTTGGTATGTAGACTTATCTTTCTATTCTTCCAAACTTTTTTTAACTGTGAAAAAACACCCTGAGCTTTAGCTATTCTACTTTTAATATCTTCACTGCTCCCACCATCTTTACTAATAATACTACCAAGGTAACTGAAGCTCCCAACCTGATCAATCTTTTCGTTACCTAATGTCACCTGTTCATCTTCACTTATTCCTAGCCTTAGTGACTTAGTCTTCTTAACATTAATTTTCAAGCCTCGTAAAACCTCTCAAAATTCATTCATTTTGCTCACACTTTCATCTAATATGCTTAAATCATCAGCATAATCTAAGTCCAGGAGCGTTCTTCCTCCCCATTTGATTCCATGGTCTCCAATTGCCTTTCCTGTGCTCCTTAAGACGAAGTCCATCAAAATGATCCATATAAAGGGGGATAGAACACAACCCTGCTTAACTCCTGATTTAATACAAAACCAATTGCTAACCTCATTTCCTACCTTAACCACAGCAGTATTATTCTCGTACATAGCGCAAATCACTTTAATGTATTTTTCTGGTATACCATATAACGATAAGACCTTTGTTAACGCTGTTCTATCAACAGAATCGAAAGCTTGCTCATAATCGATAAAACTAAGGACCAAAGGTGTTTGACAACGAAGGGACTTCTCAATTATTAACCTAAGAGTGAAAACATGGTCGACACATCCTCTACCTTTTCTAAAACCGCATTGTTCTTCCCTTAAAACTTTGTCTACATCTACAGCATGTCTCAGTCTAAAAAGTATCATATTACTCAGTAATTTGCTACCTACAGAGACCAGACTAATGCCTCGATAATTACGACACTCATTCTTGTTACCTTTCTTATACAGTGGTTTAATTAAGGTTTTCCTAAAATCATTGGGTACTTCCCCTTTTTCAAAAACCATGTTCATAATCTTCAGTAGCTTATTCCTAACCTCAGAGCCACCATATTTAAGAAACACATTAATCATACTATCAACACCTGGGGCCTTATTATTTTTTAATCCATTTAGTACTGTCGCTAATTCTTCCTCACTAAACAAATCTTCCTTCACATCCAAGGTATCACAAACTTTTTCATTTTCATCTATATCTTTTCCTGCAACTGTATCTCGGTTTAGCACATTCTCAAAATGTTCCACCCATCTTTCTTTAACTTTTTCCTTATCATTAATTGTGGCCCCATTTCTATCTTTAACTGGGACTAGTCCAGATTGGCTACTCCCTTTCAATTTGTTAACATGCCAGTATAATATTTTACTATTATGCCGTCTAGCCGCATCTTCCAGATCCTCAGCAATTTTATCCATCGCCTCCACTTCACATCTCCTTAGTTCATATTTTAATGCTTTCTCCACTTTCTTTACATTCCTTTTGTTTTCATACGACCTATCACTCAGATAATTCTTATACAAATCCCTTCTACTCTCTACTAAACCTAAAGCTTTTTCACTAATATTCCTAGTTACAGTCTTAGCACTCGTCCCTAGGACACCATCAGCAACTTCACAAATTGTTTTTCTGAAATTATTCCATCCATCTTCCACGTTGTCAAATTTTAAACCCTCAAGTTTAGTACTCAACTGTTCCTGGAATTTTTTTCTCAAATTTTCATCCTGAAGTCTACCAACATCATAACTTTCCGGGAGGGAGTTACCCTTCCGAAATTTCAGCTTTAAATTAACCTTAGACACTACTAGATGGTGATCTTTACTTTTAACATCAATAACGGCACTCCTATACACCCTAGTATCTTGTATTGATCCTGTTAGTCTTCTGTTTACAATAACATAATCAATAAGGTTTGCTGTCTTACCATCACGTGAATACCATGTCAACTTATGGGCCATTTTGTGACCAAACACCGTATTGGTTATAACTAGGTTGTTATACCTACAAAATTGCAAAAGCCTATAGCCATTACTGTTTTCTTTTCCTACACCAAATTTACCTAGGCTAGGATACCATCTATCCCTATTTCTACCAACCTGGGCATTAAATTCTCCTAGCAAAAACACCATATTTCTACCTGGTACCCTGTCTATTTGCTCCTGTAACTGTAAGTAAAATTCATCTGAGTCACTAGTATCTCCATCAGTTGGTTCAATGGGGGCATATACTACTATAACTGATGCCCTAAACTTTTTAGTCATAAAATGAGCAATTAGTATTCTATTATTAATACCTTCCCAGCCTAAACAAGACTTAGCAGCTTCCTTATTCATCATGAGCCCTACTCCCTGTCTATGTACCCCATCCTTCCTGCCTGAGTAAACAAATTCTATGTCACCTAATTTCATGCTTCCTACCCCTGGGATATGAGTTTCTGAAACTCCTAATAAATCCAGTTCAAACCGTTTGAATTCGTCAGTCAAAATGTCGATGCTATAGTCATTTTTTAACGTCGTAACATTCCAAGTTCCAATTTTCATGTTCTTTAAATCTTTGAAATTATTTTGGCCTCAAGAAAAGCAGTGATCCCGGATACCAGTGCAGGATGGGGACCAACATATCTTCTCAAGTCTACAGCGAAGCACTTAAGCCGGCTTAGAACCGGACAGCAAGAAGTCCCTGGGACCTCCAGTAAGTTGGAGGCTTTGTGCAATCCTGGGTCCATCTTAGTCACAACATGGTTTTAGACACATGACGATGCTCTTCTATCAACAAGAGTCGAAATCCTGCGCAGACAATCCCAAGCCTATTACCTCCGACTCATTATATATTCATGCCTACAAATATTATGCTACTACGGGGAGGCAGCCCATAGTAGATAAATTAGCAAGGAAGAGGTTTTTCAGCCAGAAAACGCCCATCAAAACAAACCAAGACCAGAAAATTATCCAATAACCAAAATCCCGTACGAGTGCTTTGTTGTTTACTAGGCTATAATTTCCTCGAGGGGCGCCACTCCTCAAGTGGGAAAAATTGACCGCAAGTTTCCCAGTCTTGCAGGTACCCCGAAAGGGTCGAGGCAGCCCTTTACAGAGGCCGTTGTCCATAAATCTGGATCTTACGCCCTTCCGCAGTTGTCCTCCTATAGAAGATCCTCCCACGATGGTGTTCTGCTTCACCATGCAATTTAACCCATTACTGGGAGAAGGTTTGTAACTCATCTGACGTGTGAACAGGGCAGTTGGCCCTGCTGAGTGTACATTTGAGGGGCCTTCTTCCTCCTCCATCTGTAATTATGACCCCCAGGGGAGGGTTTCCCAGTTTCTATTATGGGCCCCACTGGGACAAGGTCCTACTTGGTCTAAGCCTCCTATGGAGCTAGTCTACCTATCTGTAGGGCATTCCCCTATCTGTTGTCCTCCGCCAAAACCAAGCATGATTATCTAATAATAAACTAACTATTGCAACTAATAAATAGTTGCAGTAAATTGCAACTTTACTTTAATTTAGACTATAAAGTAAAGGACACAAATAACATATACAAGCTCTGTTGTCCTCTGCTAAAACCTAGCATGCAAACTAATAATTAACTAATTATTGCAACTAATTAATTATTGTAATAAAGTACAACTTTCCTTTTAATTTATACCCTAAAATAAAGAAAACACAAAAAAGCTCTATTGTCCTCTACCAAAACCTAGCATGTTAACTAACAATTAACTAATAAATAACCCATTTGGCCTGATTGCAACACCTCACAAGCCACACCTTATAGAAAACACCTTTGAGAATTTAAATTAAGAAGGAAACTTATTAGAAACCCTGCTAGTACTGCAAAAGTAGACCTAAGTAGCCAATTTAGCCTGTTTGAAACATCTCACAAGCCAACACCCTATAGAAAACACCTTTGATAATTTAAACGAATAAGAAAACTCATTAGAAATTCTGCTGGTACTGCAAAAGTAGACCTAAGTAGCCAATTCAGCCAGTGTGAAACATCTCACAAGCCAAAACGCTATAGAGAACACCTTTGAGAATTGAAATGAACAAGAAAACTTATTAGAAACTCTGCTAATACTGCCAAAGTAGACCTACGTAGCCAATTTAGCCTGTTTGAACCATCTCACAAGCCAAAACCCTATAGAAAACACCTTTGAGAATTTAAATGAATAAGAAAATTTATTAGAAACTCTGCTAATACTGCCAAAGTAGACCTAAGTAGCCAATTTAGCCTGTTTGAAACATCTCACAAGCCAACACCCTATAGAAAACACCTATGAGAATTTAAATGAATAAGAAAACTTATTAGAAACTCTGCTAATACTGCCAAAGTAGACCTAAGTAGCCAATTTAGCCTGTTTGAAACATCTCACAAGCCAAAACCCTATAGAGAACACCTTTGAGAATTTAAATGAATAAGTAAACTTATTAGAAACTCTGCTAATACTGCCAAAGTAGACCTAAGTAGCCAATTTAGCCTGTTTGAAACATCTCACAAGCCAACACTCTATAGAAAATACCTTTGAGAATTTAAATGAATAAGAAAACTTATTAGAAACTCTGCTAATACTGCCAAAGTAGACCTAAGTAGCCAATTTAGCCTGTTTGAAACATCTCACAAGCCAACACCCTATAGAAAACACCTTTGAGAATTTAAATGAATAAGAAAACTTATTAGAAACTCTGCTAATACTGCCAAAGTAGACCTAAGTAGCCAATTTAGCCTGTTAGAAACATCTCACAAGCCAAAACCCTATAGAAAACACCTTTGAGAATTTAAATGAATAAGAAAACTTATTAGAAACTCTGCTAATACTGCCAAAGTAGACCTAAGTAGCCAATTTAGCCTGTTTGAAACATCTCACAAGCCAAAACCCTATAGAAAACACCTTTGAGAATATAAATGAATAAGAAAACTTATTCGAAACTCTACTGATACTGCCAAAGTAGACCTAAGTAGCCAATTTAGCCTGTTTGAAACATCTCTCAAGCCAACACCCTACAGAAAACACCTTTGAGAATTTAAATGAATAAGAAAACTTATTAGAAACTCTGCTAATACTGCCAAAGTAGACCTAAGTAGCCAATTTAGCCTGTTTGGAACATCTCACAAGCCAACACCCTATAGAGAACACCTTTGAGAATTTAAATGAATAAGAAAACTTATTAGAAACTCTGCTAATACTGCCAAAGTAGACCTAAGTAGCCAATTTAGCCTGTTTGAACCATCTCACAAGCCAAAACCCTATAGAAAACACCTTTGAGAATTTAAATGAATAAGAAAATTTATTAGAAACTCTGCTAATACTGCCAAAGTAGACCTAAGTAGCCAATTTAGCCTGTTTGAAACATCTCACAAGCCAACACCCTATAGAAAACACCTTTGAGAATTTAAATGAATAAGAAAACTTATTAGAAACTCTGCTAATACTGCCAAAGTAGACCTAAGTAGCCAATTTAGCCTGTTTGAAACATCTCACAAGCCAACACCCTATAGAAAACACCTTTGAGAATTTAAATGAATAAGAAAACTTATTAGAAAGTCTGCTAATACTGCCAAAGTAGACCTAAGTAGCCAATTTAGCCTGTTTGAAACATCTCACAAGCCAAAAACCTATAGAAAACACCTTTGAGAATTTAAATGAATAAGAAAACTTATTCGAAACTCTACTAATACTGCCAAAGTAGACCTAAATAGCCAATTTAGCCTGTTTGAAACATCTCACAAGCCAATACCCTATAGAAACACCTTTGAGAATTTAAATGAATAAGAAAACTTATTAGAAACTCTGCTAATGCTGCCAAAGTAGACCTAAGTAGCCAATTTAGCCTGTTTGAAACATCTCACAAGACAACACCCTATAGAAAACACCTTTGAGAATTTAAATGAATAAGAAAACTTATTAAAAACTCTGCTAATACTGCCAAAGTAGACCTAAGTAGCCAATTTAGCCTGTTTGGAACATCTCACAAGCCAACACCCTATAGAAAACACCTTTGAGAATTTAAATGAATAAGAAAACTTATTAGAAACTCTACTAATACTGCCAAAGTAGACCTAAGTAGCCAATAGCCCCGATTAAATTTTGAAAGTACTTTTATAAAACAAAATCAAAGAAAACCAAATACCCCCTAGATTTTGAAATCGTACTAGCGTAGTTATGTTAAAGTACCAAGCACATTTTTTCCCATTGACTCGTCTTATGTCTATTCATACCTGAAAACGCAGTTTTATAAAATAAATCTTGTTTGTTCAAAAATACCTACTTTCTAGGGCAGTATCACATTTTCATCAATGTTGTCACGTGAAAGTATGAAGATAAACAACTAATTAATTGCATTTGACAACGCTTTTCATCCAAAAAAATTCAAAAA
Organism: Artemia franciscana; assembly: GCF_032884065.1. Classification (NCBI taxonomy): domain Eukaryota; kingdom Metazoa; phylum Arthropoda; class Branchiopoda; order Anostraca; family Artemiidae; genus Artemia; species Artemia franciscana. The sequence continues at coordinate 630,247 of NW_027062709.1, forward strand.
TTAACAATGTGAATACACTTTCTTTTTAGATCAGGCAAGATTAAATATGAGGTATATTCAAAAAAAAAACCTTAAGCTTTAGCTTGTTCAGAGTATATCAAACTATTGAACTTATATAATACCACTAGACAAAAAAAAAATAAAGAAAGAAAGAGAAGAAATCCTGCACTCTTAGTCTCAACAACCCTTTCTATCAACACTTCATTTTATCTAAAGCCTCAAAAGAAAGCTACAGCCTCTTTGTGTGATGGCTTGTCCTAAGTTGTTTTTTTTACTGACTACTTTTTAAAATTCGACCACCAAACGCTGCATAACTGCAAATGGATGTTTTTTTTGAATTGAAAACTAAATTCTTAATTTTTCCTTATTTTCAAAATATATATGGCTGTCTAAATTTTCCATTTGACGAATTCAAACGATCAGTTTTCATTTATCACTGTCCTTCATGCTTCAAGGAAATAAGATAAATTATTCCAGCGCATACACATAGCTTACATTATCACGTGCACTTTAGCCTTTAAGTGTCAGTAACAACGCTTCAATTCTTTTACTTTAAAATGCCCAAATATACAAGTTGAATATCAACAAACAGCCCCAATCTTGCATGAAAGATACTTGTCGTTCCAACAGCTTAAAAAATGTACCAATCATAATGAAAATATTAAAATATAAACAGTTTAGCCATTACTAACAAATTAATAGATGAAAACTTCATACTTCAACTTTTGTTTGAATATTGAAATATGAAGAAACCTTCAATTTCTTAAAAGAAAATTTTTCAGAAGAAAATTTCATCTTTTCCCAGAAGAAAAAAAGAAACAGAATAAAAATAATAAAACAAAGATGCTCTTTCAAGCGAGGGAAGAGCCTATAAAAAGTCAACAGATGTGAAATGGGAGGAGCTACGATAAACTGCTTACAAAATTTTAATATGCAGCAAAGTTTCAAAAGATGGAATGATGCAGCAATAAGGGCTAATTTGACGTCTCAAAAACATATGAGCTGGTGCCGTCTCTCTGATGAGCTGGGGGCATAATCACTTTTTCAAAAGAGCCAATAGAAAAAAAACTCAAATGAGATACGAAGAGCTAAAAAAGACCGCTTTCAATATATTACAAACAAAAATATAAAGTGAAAAGAAGGCAGCAATAAGGCTAATATTTGAAGTTAAAAAAATATCTGGGTAGGTAGAATCTCAGATAAGCTGGTGGCATTATCACTCTTTCAAAAGAGCAAGTAGAAATTATATGAGATGAACTACAAGAGCTTGTTTTTGATACTTAAATATACTGACACAGCTTAAAGAGTAAGGGCTGAAATTTGAAACTCCAAAACATGCGGACTGGTGCTATCAGATCCAGCTCTGATGAATGGGTGGCATCATTACCTTCAAAGGAGGGAAAAGCCATAGAAAGAAAACTCAAATGAGAAGAGAAAAGCAAAAAATTCAAAAGTAAGATGGAATGAAATAGCAACAAGGGCAAAAGTAAAGCTTACAAAAACAAGTAAGCTGGTGTCATCAGATCTGATCTGAAAGAGAAAGATGGAATGAAGCAGAAGTAAGGGTTGAAATCTGAAATTCCAAAAGCATCTGGTAAGAGGAATTTCCATGCATGCACATATTTGCTGTTGGCGTCAATATAGGAAGCAATTCATGGAATTTGATTTTTACACTTTTTTTTACTCTTTTTGCAATATTTCTCATGTTTTCTTCATAATAAGTATAATGTGTTTGTTTTTTTTTCAATTCTTTGCAATTACCTTCAATATACCTTAAGCAAACTTATTTTGATCAAAAGTCAGAAAAGTTTAACATCAAAAGTCTCAGAAGAAGCAAAATTACAATTCATGACACAAGTTTTAAAGTTAGTTCCCACTTTCACCCTTTAAAATGATTTAATTTAATAAAACATTTTCCACACCAACAACAACAAAAGTTACATTGTCTACTTATTATCCTAGTGATAAAAAAAAATTAATTAAGATTGGTGCCAGAAATACAACAGTTTGGCTGCTTAAATTACAACGCGTAGTGGCACTATAACTAATCAGGAAATTCTGTACAGAGAAGAAAAATTGAGGAAAAAGGATAATCCCTCCGCCACCAAAAACCCCAACAAAAAACGTAAAACCATTGTTCAAAAATAACAAAAAATGCATTATAACATAGTTGAAAAATCAAATGAAAATTTTAGACATAGAAAAAAAAGGATACAAGGTTTTTCATTATACTTAGGCGTGAAAGCGTGAAACTCCCAACAAAAGCGTGAAAGGCTTGTTGAAGAATATTTAACGAAGGCGAAGATGGAGTACAGCGTAATAAGTTATAAATAAATAACAAATTTTAGAAAAAAAAAAGGAAAAATAAGAGCCAACCCTTTTCAAATTTGCCCCAATGTTGGTCATACTCAGCTTCTGCTTCTTCCTCAATTCGCCTATTCCAATCCCTGTAACTATCATTTGCTTCTTCATTCAAGTGTGTTTTTGCTCCTTTGACTTCTGCTTTCTTCCTTAGTATTTCTTGCTTTTTCAGCTTTTCATCGAATAAAGCCAAAAGTTGTCTAACTGAAGTTCCATATTTATTTCGCACATCCAAAGACTGTGGAGAAGCCTTTAGAAGAGGCAATACAAGATCGTTATTAACTAAAAATATAACAATTCTTAAATGCCAGAAATAAAAATACTTGTATGTTAATGTTGATTATAAAAAAGGGGATATAAATGTATGATAAACAAACAATATAGCACTGAGCATAACGTAAATTTCTATCTTATGTATGTTTGATAGCATCTTATGCATGCTTAAACGCGCATGGGAGATCGATTTCTCAGCATTCATAATTCCGTAAGATGTCGAAGAAATCCCATAGAGCTGCCAGCTTTATATAAAAAAAAACACCTGCAACACTGGTGAACATAAAATATTATTCTGAAAAAATTTCGCCGGTGCTTTATTATTTTGTCTTATTTGTTTATTTCATATGAACGTCTCCCATTTTTCATGTTGCTCAGCAACAAGAAAAATGGTGCTCGTCCGGAGTTAGTTCTCATGCAAATTAGACAATGTTCAACGACCTCCACGTGCCTGTGGATAGCTGGCTAGCCACCGGAGAACCAAGTACACCAAAGGACGATTGGCTTGGCAGCCCTCCTCCTGAAACTACTATTGCTATGAGTGGAACCAGAAATTCATCCTCGGATACATCATCTCAAACCCCTTCTCGACCCCAGACCACCCAAGGACAATTCCCTCTGAATAGCGTTGACCAAGGTGGCATCAGGCCATCTTGAATGTTCTGACACTGAACCAACCTGGTTTAAAGCTTCTATTAGGCAAGGAATTAAAGAAATATAAAGTCACAATTGCTGGAATCACTAAAACACATCTATCTGGTAGTGGTGAGGAGTAAACTGGTGAAGGGCCCACACTGCTCTGGTCTTGTGGTCACTAGAAACGAGGAGGTGTTGGTGTAGTGCTGAACGGTACCACACGCAACGCCCTCCTGTCATCCGCACCAGTAACACCTGGACTCCTGAGAGCCAGGCTACATGGTAAACATAGAAAAATAACAATCCTCGCCTGTTACGCCCCCACAAATGACGCCGAAGAATAAGATAAGAATAAATTCTATACCCTTTTAAGTTCTGAGCTCTCGTCAGTGCCTCCCCATGACTACCTCCTTCTTCTAGAAGATATGAATGCTAGCATTTCAAATGAGCCCGGCCTGTTGGATTTCGCTGTTGGATCCGTAACAGTAGATAGCCTAAAGAACAATGGAGAGAGAATGCTGAACTGCTGTCTCGCCCACAATCTTACCATTACAAACACTTGGTTTCAGAGATCCAACATTACCGAGTATACCTGGTATAGCAATGACGGATCAACAAAGAAGATGCTCGACTACATCAAACGCCAGCGATGGCTGTCGTCTGTGTAGAATTGTCACAACTACCGAGGCACCGAACTTGGAAACATCGACCATCGTCTTGTTGCAGCTAAAATTCGGCTACGCCAAAAGCTACAAAAACCAGCCAGACACCTCGGAAAATTGATACCTACCGTATCCAGCAAGACCCCGCTTTGGCTAAGCAGTATCAGGGAGAAATATCGAACTGATTCGAGGTCCTTACGCAGTGCGATGATAGTGAAGGTGTATGGAAGGTCTTCAAAGAGAACGGACTTGCAGCTGCAACTAGCGTTGCTAGAATGACGAGGCGTAAGAAAAAAAAGAGCGTAACATCATGCTGCATAAAGACCGTAAGACCTTTATTGACCAAAAAGCATGCCAGCTTCAAGAGACCAGCAAAAAAATGACATTGGAGCCACATATAAGATCCTCCGTGAGCTCTCAGGTCAATACATTCAAACTACATCGTATCTCCGTAACGTCAGTGGCGAGAATATTTACGACCAATCACAGTGCCTCCGCCAGTGGTAACATCACTTCGAGAAGCAACTAAACCCAGAACCACCCGACCAAATTGGTGACCAAATAACTGCTGCTGCAAACAATGCTACACCTGCCCCCAATGACAATGAATTCACAGGAGAAAAAATTAAAGCAGCAGTGCAAAAGCTGAAGAACAACAAAGCACCGGGAGTATGTGGCCTGACATCAGAACGCCTTAAAAATGGCGATCCAACCATGAATCTCTAGCTTCAAGTGCTGTTTAATACTGTCTGGCGCTCTTGTGAAATGAACTCATCAGATTGGGACCAAATTGGTGACCAGATAACTGCTGCTGCTAACAATGCTACACCTGCCCCCGATGGCAATGAATTTACAGCAGAAGAAATTGAAGCCGCAGTGCAAAAGCTGAAGAACAACAAAGCGCCGGGAGTATGTGGCCTGACATCAGAATGCCTTAAAAATGGCGATCCATATGATGATCTCATCAGATTGGGATCTTAGTTGTGCCAGTATACAAGAGGAAAGGAAGTAAAGCATAATGTAATAACTATCGTGGAATGGCTCTGCTCTCGGTACCCGGCAAACTTTTCGCCATGCTGCTCCTCAAGCGGGCAATAAAGTACCTCCATCCCCTTCGTTGTTACCCTCAAGCTAGGTTCATGCCAGGTTTGCCCTAGGCTGAGCAAATCCATACAATTAGACAGCTGATAGAGGAAACTCTAGAATATAAAAGGAAAGCATACATTGCCTATGTCGATTTTCGATCTGCTTTTGACACTGTCGACAGACAGTGACTGTGGCTGATCCATCAATCTACTGGTGTACCTAAGAAAATTCTCAATTTTTTCAAAGAACTATACAATAAGACCAAAAGCACTGTCATTGTAAACTGCCAGCTCTCATCACATTTTAAAATTAGAAATGGTGTGTGGCAAGGCTGCGCTGCTGCTCCCGAACTCTTCGACTGTGTCATGGACTATATTCTCAGCAAAACACTGCTGGTGCATCCGTTTGGTATCGATTTTCCTGGAAGAGTTCTGTCAGATGTTGACTTCGCTCACGACATTGCATTGGTATGCGAAAATTTCGCTGACATGAAACTCCCCTGGAAACGCTAGCATCTGCTGCAGAAAAACTTTGTTTAAATGTAAACTGGGCAAAGACAAAAATATCGCCTGTGGACAAGACATCATCCAGCCCCTTTACAAATATAGAAGTATGTGGTCAAGATGTTGAGATAGTCAAGCAGTTCACCTACCTTGGTTCAGTTTTCTGCTAAAATGGAAATCTAGATGCAGAGATTTCAGCAAGGGTGGCAAAGCCGAACGCCGTTTTTGGCCGTCTTCTGAGAACAATATTCCACAGACCCCAGATCAGACGTCTCACGAAAGCTCGTATCTACTCTGCCTCGGTAGCAAGTTTTGTGCTGTACTCGTCAAAGACTTGACCTTTGATTCAGTCGCCGATGATGAAGGTAGATGCTGTCCAGACAAAGCACCTCCACAAAATCGAACACGTTAAGCGGCTCGACAGGGTACGGAACATGGTTATCCTCCGGTTCTTTAATTTACCACCCCTGTCCGAACAGCTTGAGTCCCGCTCGCTGCGTTGGTACAGTCGTTTACGTCTTTTACCCACTCAAACACCTGCCCGCCTTATATTCGTCTTCGATCCAACTATAAACGGCTGGAAACACTCCAGAGGTAGACCGCGTATGAAACAGGTGGATATCATCCGCGATCGACTCATAGCGTGGGGCATTAACCCCAGCGAAGCTCCTACCCTCGCCCAAAACAAGCCACTCTGGAGATGACTAACGGCGTTGACACCTGGTTCCATCTGCGCTGGCGACGCTGCCGAGCAAGAGCTTTAAGTCAAGTAAGTAAAGTCAAAGTCAGCAACATATACTATTTAGGAGGATCAATGAGAAGTAAGCAAGAAAGATTTTGCTTTATTTTTGGATCGTCAGACAAAGTCACGTGCAACAGTGCTGAGGATAAAATAATGTTCAAAAAATTTCGCCAGCTATATCATTTTGCCTTTTTTTATTTCCTCTAACTTTCTCTTAATTTATGGTGTGGCCCTAGCAACAGATACCAATTCAGAACATAATTGAGGGATAAACAAGAATCAATTTTTTTATTTTTGGATCGTCCGACAAAAAAGCACCTACAATACTGCAAAATATAAAATTAAAATATTATTCCCAAAAGTCGCAGGTACTTTAGTATTTCGTCTTTTTTTATATTATCTGACTTTTTTCAATGGCTCAGCAATAGATACCATTTCAGAGAATCCATTAAAAGTAAATCAGAGAGAATTTTTATTTCTGGACCGTCCAATATCCGAGAGACATCTCTTGCTTTAGTTTTGTTTTCAAAGCAGTCAGAAATGTCTCTGGATTCCATTCCCACTCTCAGCCAAACGTCTCCGTCTTTTTTTCAATTGTTTTTTTTTTTCTTATCTATTACATACAATAGAAAATTCCCTATATTTGATATTTCTTTTGCAAGTACCAATTTCATCACTGACGAAAACGGCAGAAATAAAAATAGCCATATTGTTAATAGTGATGGGTAAAACTAAAAACAATAGATGGATGATAAACAAAAGGAATAGTACTAAATGTGACAAGGAGTAAACCCCAAAACAGTATGGAGAAAATTTACTAGGGTTTCACCACATAAATAGTATAAAAACAATTTTAGGAGCTTTTTTTAGTTATAAGTGGCTGAACAAAAATTTTGTTCCGTCTGACAATCTAAGTCCAAAATGAATGATTGGTTAAGATTGTTTGGCCAGAGTTTAACGATGGCGGATAATAAGACCCAAAATGGTACTTTTGATCAACTGGCTGGGTCGATAGGAAAAATGAAGTTATCCTCAATTGAGGTTGGACAATGTTATAAGAATAGACTTAAAGGAAGAAGGACTTTTATGAGAGAAAGAGAGAAAGAGAGAGAGAAAGAGAGAGAGAGGGAGAGAGAGAGAGAGAAAGAGAGAGAGAGAGAGAGAGAGAGGGAGAGAGAGAGAGAGAGACAGAAGTTAAATAAAACTGAAAATGAAAAAACTGATAAAATGTCAACCTTGGTGAAGAAAAATCAACAAGCCCGTTTACAAAATTTAACCTCCGAAAACTTATACTGATCTTTACAAGAAACTGGCTAGTCATACCACTACCACTACCACTGCCTCTAGCCACTACCACTGCCACTAAGGCTACCACTGCTACTAAGGCTACCACTGCCGCTTCCATCAACCAGGTGGAATTGCGAGATGCTGATCAGAGATGTAGGTAAGATAGTGTTTTCTTTTAAAAAAAAAATGAAGTTAATTTAAATGTAAATGAAAAATACAGACAAATTATCGAAGATATAGGCCTACCATAAATTGTGAAGAAATCCCAAGTATCTTGACCCAAAGGAATGGGGATTTAAATTCAAGAATAAATTAAATAACACAGTCATGGATCTCCTGCAACGTCCCGCTAATCCCATATACCCCTATGTAAAGATAGAGGCGATAAGAAGTTACATGAAAAAACCCTTTAATTATTACAAAGGATATTAGGAAATGAATCTTCAAATGGCTTTTCTAGTGTAAAGGACTGAATATTATTGCAATAGAGATAAATTTTATAAAGCCTGGTCACACTTATCACATGTTGAGCTATTTTCAACTTTCAGACATAACATTAATGACTGATCAATCAGGTTGAAGATTTCAGGCATAATTCTTTGAAATTAGAAAAGATGAAAGCTTGAAGCATTCATTTGTCTATGTCTATCTTGAAAGGTGTAGTGGCGTCAATCCAGAAAAATTGGGAGAGGGGGCAAAATATGTTTTTTGGGGCAGTTTGGATGTTTTTCATTTTTTTCAACCAAAATGCAGAAAAGGGGAATTTTTCAATAAAAAATACCGAAAAACTTTTGAATTTCGAACTCTAGAGGGGGAAATCTATGTGGGGGCAGACCCCCCCCAAACATTGACACCACTATAGGTGAGTCCAGCAAAAGATGCGAAAACAGAGTAGCCAATTATTAGTAAAACTTCTCAGTAAAAGCTTCTCAGAACAATTTTTTTGTCTTTTCAATCTTCCACTTCAATAGTACAAGTACAATTAAAGCAAGCAAAAATATGTATCGTTCATAGTGACTATGTGGCTCATTCTACGGCGTGATTCATGTTTTCAACAGGTTTAACTATGGTGTGAAAATGTGGCTCAGGCCTATGGTGTGACTATGGCGTGATTATTTGACTCTGGCATAGTTTCCCTCAACAGTGAATATTATCATCATTAAAGACCTGTTCCAACTATCTTAAAAAAAACTTTCGAACAAAGTATCTTCCTATAAGCTAGCAGAAAATTGTCACTTGACTTGACTTGAGTCCCGTGTAGCTGAATTGGGGCTTCTTCTCTTCTAAGTAGACGACGAATTGGGCGATGGTATTTCAATTTTTCTGGCGCTAGATGTAGTAGCAGGGAAATGTTATGTGTCAAGAAGTTGTCGGTCTATCTCATACGAGACCTACCTTGGGGGCGTGTGCCATGAACGAGTCTTTCAAAAGTGATTTTTGGTTGCTGATTGGCTGACATTAACTGAATATGGCCAAGCCATTGGAGTTATTGGCTTTTGACCCGGTCCATGACGGTCCGGGGCTACAGAGTAGTTTTAAGGAGTCTTCATTTAAGATTTCACTGGTGTGGATAATCCCCACAATATGTTTAAGGAATTTAGTTTCAAATGCAAAGATTCTTCGAGCATAATCAGCCTTTGTTGACCAAGTTTCGCAATTGTCACACCTTTAGAGCAGCTGAGAGAGTCTTGTTTTTACAGATTGGGAAGAGGTTTTTGAAGCTGGAGCAAGCCAGGCCAAACCTTCGCTTGATTGCTTTTGAGCAGTCGTTGTCAGAAGTTAAGAGGCTCGCTAAACAGACGAAGGAGATAATATTTTCTAATGACTCCCCTTTTATTATCAGCTGCACGGTTCTTGTAGCAGGGTCTCTAGATACCTGTATAGCCTCGGTTTTAGCTGCATTAACTACCATCCCAAAAGCATGGGTTGTTTACCCTAGTTAATCGGTGTCAGCTAAGAGTAGATGCCCTTGGCTGTTGCTTTTCTCGATACCATATGCGTATGCCAGTTTATCGATAAACTTCCCTCCAGTTCCTGCACCGCATACTGTTTTGGCCAGCGACAGTGGTACATTGAAGAATAGGTTAAAGAGGTGGGATGACAAGAGGCAACCTTGGAGAACACCCATCGATGTTAACAAAACTTATGTCAGTCCCTCCGGCGTCTGGAATTGACTAACGAAGATCGCTACTAGCAATCATCAACAAAATTATCTAACTGTCAATCAATTGTGGGGATTTAAGTAAATTTCACAACAGTCAATAAATGTAGTGGAACAATAAAGTGCACTTATAATATTAGAAAACTAAAAATGAATATGAAAAACCACAAAGAAACATCAGAAACTTCTTACTTTTTTCAATATCTTTCTCATTCTTCTCGCTTAAGCCATATTTGAATGCATAATGTAGTGGAACATTCCCCAGCTTATCAGGAATATTTAGCAATTTAGAATGCCCATGCTTTAATAGAATGGAGACCAAGTCCAACTTTCCCTTCTTGCAAGAGTAATGGAATATATTCACCTTATTGCTTCTGCTAACATAAACATTTTCATCACTTTCAGTGAGCAATTTTAATACCTTTTTGTACCTTTCTTGTTTGATCAGCTTTTTAAGTCTCTTCATTTTCTGAAAGAAAAAAAATATTAACCTTGAAAAGGAAAAAACCATAGAAGTGAATCAGCTTGAAAAAGAAAGAAATGGCAACAATAAGATGATATTTCATCTTTTATATATTCATTGTTCATCTGACGATCTTATTTTATGTATTAAATAAATATATGAATTTAAAACTTATATGACTCTTTGTGAACAAATTAATTTGACCCCACCAAGTTTCAGTTTCATGAAAGAGATACATGAATGTCCTCTTTATGAATAAGGATAACATCCCTAGAATAATTCTTTTTTCCTTTAAGATGGTAAGAGGGTGATCACCCAATTTGAGGATGGGGTAAGATTTAAAAAGTCAAATCTCTGGTTATCTTAGAAGATAGTATCTTAGAAGTATCTTAGAAGATACTACAGTTGAAGTTCTGAAAGAAAAGTCTGGTACGAACAGGAGTTTTGATGATTGGGAGGGGAGTGCTTCAGAAGCTTTGAACTACAGTATACTTATAGCAAAAATTGACAATTCCACAAGATTTGTATCCCTAATAAAGCACTATTTTCAGTAGAAAAATAATTAAAAAGGTTTAACAAAAAGAGCTTTATTTTTATTACATGAGAACAGCAATAATAACGTTGTTTTTCTGCTCTCTATGGTTTTAATATGTCAATGGAAAACAAAAATTTTACTCCATATATGAGATTCAGTTCTATTCATCTATCAAGCAAAATTTCTGAATTTTTGTGCAGACCTACAGGGTCTTTTAGATTAAAAATACTTTAAAAATTAGTTGAGAATCACTGAAGAAAGGAAAATTTGCCTATTATTTAAGCTTATTTTTGGTCATTTTCTATGAAGAAGTTGAAGAAGTATAATCATTCTGGCTCAGTGAATATTGTCCTTTTTGTGCAAGTTACAAACTTACCACAAAATTACTCCTTTCAGAGAGAACAGATACCTTAAAAATAGCAAGAAACTTTTTTTAGGAGTCAAGATCTCTATGCACTCTGTGTTGCTTTTGGCCCCAAATAACTAAAAGTACGGAATTTTAAGAATTTAGGTGTAGGCTTTGTTTCTGGGGTTCAAAGTTTTAGATCTTCACCTAAAAAACGATATTTCTATTTTAGAGCAATTTCTGCTTTTTTATATAACAAAGATCACATATTAATTATGATTCTAGGTAATTAGCTATCATTAACTTTAGGTCAACTAACTAAATGAAATTTCAAGCATATTTTGTAACACCAGTATTTTCAAACTGAGAACTTTAAGCAATATTAAGAGTTAAAGTTTGAGTTTAGTAAAAAGTTAGTAAAAGTTAAAGTAATAGTTTAAACCAAATTATCTTACACAGTTTAAAATGTAACTTGTTCTATGTTCATCCAAGGACCAATGATCATTTATTGACGTATGTGAATAGTTTTATTCTATCCAAATAAAACTGATGTTGTGTCTTTTTTTTCTTCTTCAAAAATAGGCTCTCTATTAATGAATTATCTATTTAACTTGGAGAATTAAAATATCCTTTTCTTTTGGTCAATAAAATTACTGTTCAAATCATAGGCAGCGCAAAAGCCCTGCCTAAGTAAAGAGCGATGTGGGTACATTGTTTTTTTTTCTGACCAAGGCAATTCGTATAGAAGGAGTTGTAGAAACTTTGAAAGGAGATCATTCGGTTGCCAAGTTCGTCTGCCACTTCTGTTAAAAACAGGATTGCCAGAGTAAAAACCCTGGACACCGAGATGCTCCCCGGACACCCTGAGAGCTCCCTGGACACCTGGAGAACTGTCCCTGAACACTTGACACCCTAGTCCTCTCTTTCAAGAGGACCGACCAGTTATACCTCATTTGCCTCATGCCTCATTTACATTTCAAAAAGCGTTTCAATACTACAAAAACTTGGTAGCTTACTAATTTTAATAGCCCATTTTGCTTGATGCCAAAGTAAATGCTTAAAAATTGCAACTGCAATTTTATTACTTTGAATTACTGTTTCTGTAATTTTTGTCAAATATTTTTGGTTGTACAAATTAGTTAAAAAAGAAACAAACAAAAGCATGAAAATAAGCGTCTTCTTGGCAGGTCTGTTTTTTGCAGATGTTGGAAAAAAAAAAAAAAAAAATCAAAACTCACGGCCCAGATTATTCTTTTATGGGAGCTTCACATAAAAAAAAGTTGCGGGAAATATTACTATTGGATCAGCTTTAATTTCAGCAATATTCAACATAATTACCAATATTAAAATAATGGATGCATCAGAATGCTAAATAGCCTCAAGTTTAGAATCTTTATTTTTGACAGGTTGAAACAAGTCTGCATGTTGTATCCGACAGAACACTGTCACCGTAAGTCTCAATAAAAATTTTGTGTGCTTCGGCTGCAGACTTTTTTCAACAAAATAGTGTGATGGAATTTACTGCAAGTACACTTTACTTTGCACAAAAATAGACATTTATAGAACCAAAAAAAGAACCTGTTTTTATTATTTGTGAGCAACTATGTATCAGGATTGAAATGTACATACAGTACATTTCTGCAGATGTTCAATATTGAAAATCCTATGCACATAGAGCAATCCTGATGTTATCAGATGATGAAAAGGGCCACAAGGCTTCAATGTTTTTTCCCTCAGAGGCACTTAATATGGAAGGAGCGGTCGTATAAAGTTTAGTGGGGGCTAATTCAATTGGAAATAATAATTTAGTTCCCCGTTTAAGACTCCTTATTGATCGAAGAGTAGCCATCACCTCAACCCTTTTTTCCCAAATGCATCAGATCGAAATTTTGAAATGAAAATTTTGTTTAAAATAGTTCATAGGTCACTTACGGGGCTGAACCCCTCTCCCAACTACCGGATCACTGGCTATTTGTTATGCAATTTGTCCATTGTTAACATACACGGATTCTTATTGGAAAAGAGGACATGTTTGATCCTGGGTCAGCAAAAAGGGTAAGGGAATTAAGTGAAACCTTAAGGAAATGTTGAGAGGGATGCCGAACGCAACCAAAACACTGGTTGAAAAAAATGGAATATCAGCAATACCTAAAGAAAGACTGAGGGTATTAAGTTGGAGCTTTCAAGCTATGTCGAGAAGATGTTGAGAGGGATAGAGATTGAGATGTTGAGAGCCATTTTCGATGCCCCCTCTGCTCAACACTCAGCGAAATTTTGGAAACTGTCATTTGGTTTAAACTAGTCAAAAGCTCTAAAATATCCAATTCCACCGATGTTATGCCCCCTGGTTGCCAGCGTTTACCCCCCCCCCCCCATGCGATTAAATTCCCGTGCAGAAAATGCCCTCCCCTCCCACAGAACATACCGCCCCAACGGAAAATACCCTCCGTGAAAAATAACCCCGGTAAATACCCTCCCAAAAATACCCCCTTCCAGATAATACACCTGTGGAAAATAAAGCTTTCCATGCTTGAGAATTTTATTTGAGTTTATTCAACCACTCAAGTTCCAATCATTCGAAGTTCACGCTGTGTGTAAAACTCTAGAACAAACCGTTTTTTCTTTAGTTTCTTCGTTACTTTAGAAACAAATTTGGGCTATAGATTTGCATATTAAGGGGGGCAAAGTATAGCAGGTCCACATACAAATGAGTTAGGTACAATTATCCTGCATATAATCAAGTAAGAATTGTTTTCTGACTTCAAACTGTCCAAATACTTTACCCTCCCCCCCATATGTGCAAATATATAGCCCAGATTATACATTTCCCATATATTCTCTCACTTGTCTTGTCTAGCGCTAAGCTGAAAGAAACTAACGAAGAGACCGGTTTGTTGCGTGGTGATTACTAAACACCTAGTAATCACCAGGGAGTAAATATCTAGAACCATACCCCCCCCCCCGATAGCCCCGGGAAAAGTATTGTAAATTATGTAATTCGCCCAATGTTTACATGCAGGATTTATCATTAGGTAAAACGGGAAAGTTTAATTCTGGGTGTATCCGAAAAGGCTAAGGGCATTAAGGTGAAACTCTGGAGACTGTTGATGGGTATGTTATACTAAATCAGAAGGCGCTATGTGTACCAAGTTCATCAAAAAGGAGGATCTGCCATACTTTAAAACGCCTGAGGGTGTGAAGTTGAAAATTTCACGACATGCTTAGTGGAATGTTGAAAAGTGGTTGGAGGGCTACCGGCTCCATCCCATGCCCTTTTTAGTTGTATTTCCTTCAAAATGTTCGATGAAAATTTCAAAACAGACCTCGTGTTCAAAATAGTCAAAAGCTCCAACAACTATGCCTATTGATATGACATATCACCCCGAAAGGGATGCCAAACACAATAAAACATACTTTGTGCGTGCTGCCTTTCAGAAGGTCGTATCATCGATATCTAAGGAAGAATATTAAGTTAAAAATTCAGAGTATGTTACAGACCTATTGGAGGGTAGCCAGCCTCCCTTGTCCTTTCTAGATGCTCCCTTCCTTTATTACTGATGAAAATTTGGAAAAGCGACCTTGTTTAAAACAGTCAAAAGCTCTAGTAACTATGGCTCCGGGGATGCAATGTCCCCCGCAGCCCCCAAGGCACGGATTTTGAATTACATGCAGGGTTTATCATTAGGCAAAGAGGAGATGTACATTCTAGGCTTGTTCGAAAAGGCTAAGGGTATTAAGGTGAAACTTCGGGGAAAGTTGAGGGCCATGTTAAAGCAAATCTAAAGATACTATAAGCCTATGTATCCTGTTTATCAAAAAGGTGAGGGGTGTGTGCGCCAGATCCCTCAAGAAGGGCAAATTAATGCCCAAATGATCTGACTCCTTATGATCTTCAATATCACAAGAACAGCTGATGGTATTAGGTACAAACTTTCAGGGAACGTTGAAAAGGATGTTAAAAAGGAGTCGGGGGCAACCAGACCTCTTCAATTCCCTAGCTCCTCTCCCTCCAAAGATATCAGATCAAAATTTTGAAATTGCTATCTTGTCCAAAATAGTCAAAAGTCAAATAAGTATGCCTCCGGGGATGACGTAGCCCCCTACAGAGCTCGAGGCATGTGCTGTAAGTTATACAAGATGACAATTGTTTATATGCAAGGTTGTTTATTGGGAAGAGGGCATGTTTGATCCTGAGCAGGGCCGTATCTAGGATTTTATTTTCAGGAGGGGGGGAAAAAGAATTTTTCGGTGGGTTTTACAAAAATAAACTTTAAAAAACCTATCAAAAATTTGTTTACATTCATTTTTGTTACGTTTTTTACGAGTCAAACAAACATTTCGGGGGGGGGGGGTCAAAATCCCTAACCCCCCGGATACGGCCTTGATCCCGAATCTCCAAAAAGTCTAAGAATAATAAGGTAAAACTGTTAGAAAATATTGAGGGGAATGTCAAACAAAACCAAAGCACACTATATGCAGGAGGGTTTTCAAAAGGAAACAACAGAACTATTTACGAAATGGCTAATGGTATTAAGTTAAAACTTTAAAGGCATGTTAAGAGGGATGTTTAGAATGAATAAAGAGCAGCCCCTTCCCTTGTCCTTTTAGATGCTCCCCTTAACATTGATAGATATCTTAAAAACTATTTTATTCGAAATAGTCACGAAGTTTAATAGCTGTCCATCTGGGGATACAATGCCTCCACAGCCCCCAGGACAAGGAATGTAAATTATGCAATTTGTCCATTTTTTTTTTAGATGCAGAATTTATCATTGGGAAAGGGGGGAATGTTTGATCCTTGGTGTGTCCAAAAAGACTCAGGGTATTGATGCAATATTTCGAGAAATGTTGAGGGGTATAGCTACAAAGTATACTTTCATGGGAATTTCGAGGGGGATGTTGAATGTTGAAAAAATAAATAAAATATTGAATGTTGAAACTTTGGTGTTGAAAAAAAAACATCACTTTGATGTTTTGATATTTTGATGAAACTTTGATTTTAACAAAATAGTTTGATCTTGAAATGGTGAGAGTTGAAAAACTTGACACTTTAATCAAAAATGAATAAAAGAAGCTTTCTAAAAAAGAAGTTTTTCAAATAAAAATAAAAGTCTAAAGCCCAATGCGTCTACAGCCCACAAGCTTTACTGAAAACGAATTATATAACAAATATTTTCTTTTGTACTTACACAACTGAAAATAAAAATAAATTTAAGTGAAACAAAATCTTCAATTGTTGAGCTTTCAGCAATTAATAACATTATATATCAAATATTTAATTTAATCAGTTCTTTCCAAGGACTGTTCAAGACATATATTTTTTTTTTTTCAATAAAACACAAATAACGCAATAGGCTTTAGACTAATATAGTTAGGGGAGGGGGAAGGGACAGTTACAAAACTCTTGTTTGTAGTGATTTTTTCGTTTTAAGTTTTATTTGAAAATTCAACTTAAGTTATGCTCATTTTAAGATTTATTTATTCATTTATATCAGAGCCTGTTGTATGTTTGTTTGCTATGATTGTTTAATTTCTATTCATTTTGAATTTCATTTACTCTTTAATATTAATTTCTTTTCGTTTTGAGTCTGAATTATTATAGGCGGTCATATCTGTTCGTCTCAAGTTTAATATGGCTCTTTACTTTTCTTCGAAAAACTGCTTTTTTGGAAAGTTTTTTTTTCATTAATTTTATAAGGTTTTGGTACTTGATTAATTTTATTTTTGTTTTCTAGAAGTTGAAAACTTCTTTTTATCTAAATTCTGATAGTTTTTTCAAAAAATGCCGGGGATCCGTAGACAATTCCTCCACATCTCCCAGAAAAATTTTTCCTGAAAGAAATTCCCCCATAAAACTTTCTCCAACATAAAATACTCCTAGGAAAATTCATCCTGGATAATGCCCTCTTCACTGAAAATTCCTCCGGAAAATTTCCAGCGGACTAATCTCCCGAAAAATTCTCCTTATCTCATCTATAAAAAAAAACTTACTTTTTTTTATCTAATTTCTGATAGTTCCCCAATTTATATCGGTAACCCTCTACTCCCACCCCGTGAAAACTTTCCCCGAAAATCCCTCGCCAATGGAAAGTTAATCTTACATAAAATTCTCCACGAAAAAAATTTCCCGCGGAAAATCCCAACCCCATACGGATAAATACCCCACGACAATTCCCTCTCCGTTGAACTCTTCCCGGAAAATCCCTCAGAATATTTTCCCTCATGTAAAATTGAGCACCCAATAGAGAAAGTAAGACAAATAAAAAGAATTCCGTATATGAATTCTGGAAAATTCCCCCAGTATAAAATTTCCCCTGGAAAATTACCCCCGTAAACTTTCTCCTGCACAGAAAATTTTATCCTTGAAAAACTCTTAAGTGCTGGAGAAAGACTACGATTACCCCTGGAAAAACAAGGAAAAAAGAAAAAACAAGTAAAAATGCATCCGTGATCTTTCTTCAGGTAAAAAAAAAAATCCACATTTTGTAGAAGGAGCTTGAAACTTGTACAGTAGTGTTCTCTGATATGCTGAATCTCACGGTTTAATTAAAGATCACTTGATTTATCGGGGATACTTCACCTTTTCTCGAAAATCAGGCAAATTTTCACAGACTCGTACCTTTTTTATGGGTAACTATAAACGTAATCAATTTTAGATATTTGTAATCAGCCTAAAAAGGCAGTTCTTTTAATGTATTAACTGTTACCAAAATTCTTTTTTGAGTTTTGGTTACTATTGGAACGAGTTGCTCCTTACTTTAAATTCGTAACCAAGAACTGTTTGAACAATTTTGTTTTCTTTACTATTTTTTTCCAAGGAAAAAATCGGAGGAGAAAGTAGGTTTTGCTACTTAAAAATATTTATCGTTTGCATTTTAATAATCTTATTTTATTTTCTAGGATTTTTTCCAAGGCACCTTTGGAGGAAAAAGTTGAGTCACAGGTAAGTAAGGTTTGCTATTTAAAAATAAATGTCTTTAGCAATTGGTTCATTTAATTCTTATTTTCCAAGAAACTAAATTACAAGCATCGTTCTTGTGACGTCATACATCAACATAAGGTGACGTCATTTTGAGTATATATTCAAACACAATACAAATACTCTAGTAGTTTGTCAAAGATTTTAGAGGAAAGGTATGCAAAATAAAAAGAAAAAAATGTCGCTTGAGTGACGTCATTTTGAGTATATATTCAAACACAATGCAAATACTCTAGTAGTTTGTCAAAGATTTTAGAGGAAAGGTATGCAGAATAAAAAGAAAAAAATGTCGCTTAAGTTCACGTAAGTAACTTTTGACTATCTAAGGATGTAAAAAATTCACATGTAAAGAACTTTGGCTATTTAAAATTAAGTGTCTTTAGTATATGATTAATTTAATTTTTCTTTATCTAGATAATTTCCCGGAATACCACTAGAGAAAAAAGTTAAATCTAAGGCTAGAAAGTTTTTCTATCTAAAATCAAATTAAGAGTACATGATTAATTTTCTTCTTCTTTTTTGAGGTACCGTCGAAGGAAGGGGTTGAATCTCAGGTAATTAAGTTTTGTTATTTGAAAAAATGTGTCGTCAATATTCAATATTTTTTTTCTATGTTCTTTTCCGGGGCACCACTGGCGGAAAAAGACGAAACTCAGGTGAATAACTACTAACTACAACTAACAACTCGCCGCACCACCAATCCACCTGAGACTAACACAGCTATACATGCTCCTTTTCCATCTCAGTCTATTCAAAGCCTCCCTCTTTACACCACCCCACGAAGTTTTCAAATCCCTTAAAACTTTCCTTACGACATCCTCCCACCCCAATCGAGGAACCTGCTTTTCATTTAGCCGTAGACGGTTGACCGGTAAAGATAATCTTTGGCAACCTCCGAGACCAAAAAATACCACATTTTTTAGGGTAGGAGGTTGGAGCCTCCACAGTAGATCACTGATATGCTCAGGAAAGGTATAATCTCCGGCAGTAAGTTTTAAAATATTTGTCAATAATTCTTGAGTATATATATATTATTTTCTTTTCAAGGTTCTCTTTCCGAACCACCATTGGAGGAAAGAATTGAATCTAAGATAACTAAGTTTTTCTCTTTAAAAATAAGTGTCCTTAGTATTTGATTTATTCTTATTTTTCTAAGGTTTTTTTTTTCGAGGCACCGTTGAAGGCAAATGTTGAATCCCGGGGAAGTAAGTTGTGCTTTTTGAATTGATTAAAAAGATAAAAAAGTGTTTTCAATTGAAAGTAAGGAGCAACATTATAACCTGCGACGAACAGACATAATTTGTTTATGACGGAGACTGCTCCTCCTGCGTCCCTCGCTATCTACACTCCCCTAATTAAAAGTGTCACATTAAATATGGACGGTAAAGTGGGGATTTCAGGTAAGTAATTTTTGCTGACGATAGTCTTTTTAAAACATAAAATTACTAACCTGAGATTCAGCAATCAGAAACAGTTTCCTCTCAGGTAAGTAATATTTCGTATTTAAAAGTAACTGTCTTTAATATTTCATTAATTTTGTTTTCTTTTTCTAGGTTCTTTTCCAAGGCTCCATTGGATGAATAGTTATGTCTCAGGTAAGTAAGTTTTTTATTTCAGAGTAAATGTCTTTGTAAATGTCAGAGTAAATGTCTCAAGTAAATGGCACCACTGGCTAAAGAAGTTAGGATCTCAGTTAAGTAATTGTTGCTGATGATAGTCGTTTTAAAACATAAAATTACTTACCTGAGATTCAGCAATCAGAAGCAGTTTCCTATCAGGTAGGTTTTCTTATTAAAAGTAACTGTCTTAAATATTTCATTAATTTTATTTTCTTTTTCTTGGTTCTTTTCCAAGGCACCATGGGATGAATAGTTATGTCTCAGGTAAGTAAGTCTTTTATTTAAGATTAAAATCTTTAGAATCTTATTGATTTTATTTTCTTTTTCTTGGTTCACTTCCGATACATCACTGGCGAAAGAAGTGAGGATCTCAGGTAAGTAATTGTTGCTGATGATAGTCGTTTTAAAACATAAAATTACTTACCTGAGATTCAGCAATCAGAAGCAGTTTCCTATCAGGTAGGTTTTCGTATTTAAAAGTAACTGTCTTAAATATTTCATTACTTTATTTTCTTTTTCTAGGTTCTTTTCCAAGGCACCATGGGATGAATAGTTACGTCTCAGGTAAGTAAGTCTTTTATTTAAGATTAAAATCTTTAGAATCTTATTGATTTTATTTTCTTTTTCTTGGTTCACTTCCGATACATCATTGGCGAAAGAAGTTAGGATCTCAGGTAAGTAATTGTTGCTGATGATAGTCGTTTTGAAACATAAAATTACTTACCTGAGATTCAGCAATCAGAAACAGTTTCCTCTCAGGTAAGTAAGTTTTCGTATTTAAAAGTAACTGTCTTTAATATTTCATTAATTTTATTCTCTTTTTCTAGGTTCTTTTCCAAGGCACCATGGGATGAATAGTTATGTCTCAGGTAAGTAAGTCTTTTATTTAAGATTAAAATCTTTAGAATCTTATTGATTTTATTTTCTTTTTCTTGGTTCACTTCCGATACATCATTGGCGAAAGAAGTGAGGATCTCAGGTAAGTAATTGTTGCTGATGATAGTCGTTTTAAAACATAAAATTACTTACCTGAGATTCAGCAATCAGAAACAGTTTCCTCTCAGGTAAGTAAGTTTTTGTATTTAAAAGTAACTGTCTTTAATATATCATTAATTTTATTTTCTTTTTCTAGGTTCTTTTCCAAGGCACCATTGGACGAATCGATATGTATCAGGTAAGTAAGTTTTTTATTTAAGAGTAAATGTCTTTAGAATTTTATTTTCTTTTTCTAGGTTCACTTCCAAGACACCATTGGCGAAACAAGTGAGGATCTCAGGTAAGTAATTTTTGTTGGTGATAATCGTTTTAAAACATAAAATTACTTACCTGAGATTCCGCAATCAGAAACAGTTTCCTCCCAGGTAAGTAAGTTTTCGTATTAAAAAGTAACTGTCTTTAATATTTCATTAATTTTATTTTCTTTTTCTAGCTTCTTTTCCAAAGCACCATTGGATGAATAGTTATGTCTCGGGTAAGTAATTTTTTTATTTAAGAGTAAATGCCTTAAGAATTTTATTGATTTTATTTTCTTTTTCTTGGTTCACTTCCGATACACCATTGGCGAAAGAAATGAGGATCTCAGGTAAGTAATTGTTGCTGATGATAGTCGTTTTAAAACATAAAATTACTTACCTGAGATTCAGCAATCAGAAACAGTTTCCTCTCAGGTAAATAAGTTTTTGTATTTAAAAGTAACTGTCTTTAATATATCATTAATTTTATTTTCTTTTTCTAGGTTCTTTTCCAAGGCACCATTGGACGAATCGATATGTATCAGGTAAGTAAGTTTTTTATTTAAGAGTAAATGTCTTTAGAATTTTATTTTCTTTTTCTAGGTTCACTTCCAAGACACCATTGGCGAAACAAGTGAGGATCTCAGGTAAGTAATTTTTGTTGGTGATAATCGTTTTAAAACATAAAATTACTTACCTGAGATTCCGCAATCAGAAACAGTTTCCTCCCAGGTAAGTAAGTTTTCGTATTTAAAAGTAACTGTCTTTAATAGTTCATTAATTTTATTTTCTTTTTCTAGGTTCTTTTCCAAGGCACCATTGGATGAATAGTTATGTCTAGGGTAAGTAAGTTTTTTATTTAAGAGTAAATGTCCTAACAATTTTATTGATTTTATTTTCTTTTTCTTGGTTCACTTCCGGCGAAAGAAGTGAGGATCTCAGGTAAGTAATTTATGCTGATGATAGTCGTTTTAAAACATAAAATTACTTACCTAAGATTCAGCAAGCAGAAACAGTTTCCTATCAGGTAAGAAAGTTTTTGTATTTAAAAATAACTGTCTTTAATATTTCATTAATTTTATTTTCTTTTTCAAGGTTCTTTTCCAAGGCACCTTTGGATGAATTTTTATGTCTCAGGTAAGTCAAGGCACCATTGGATGAATAGTTATGTCTCAGGTAAGTAAGTTTTTTACTTAAGAGTAAATGCCTTAAGAATTTTATTGATTTTATTTTCTTTTTCTAGGTTCACTTCCGAGGCACCATTAGCGAAAGAAGTGAGGATCTCAGGTAAGTAATTTTTGCTGATGATAGTCGTTTTAAAACATAAAATTACTTACCTGAGATTCCGCAATCAGAAACAGTTTCCTCCCAGGTAAGTAAGTTTTTGTATTTAAAAGTAACAGTCTTTATTATTTCATTAATTTTATTTTCTTTTTCTAGGTTCTTTTCCAAGGCACCATTGGATGAATAGTTATGTCTCAGGTAAGTAAGTTTTTTACTTAAGAGTAAATGCCTTAAGAATTTTATTGATTTTATTTTCTTTTTCTAGGTTCACTTCCGAGGCACCATTAGCGAAAGAAGTGAGGATCTCAGGTAAGTAATTGTTGCTGATGATAGTCGTTTTAAAACATAAAATTACTTACCTGAGATTCCGCAATGAGAAACAGTTTCCTCCCAGGTAAGTAAGTTTTCGTATTTAAAAGTAACAGTCTTTATTATTTCATTAATTTTATTTTCTTTTTCTTGGTTCACTTCCGATACACCATTGGCGAAAGAAGTGAGGATCTCAGGTAAGTAATTTTTGCTGATGATAGTCGTTTTAAAACATATAATTACTTACCTAAGATTCCGCAATCAGAAACAGTTTCGTCCCAGGTAAGTAAGTTTTCGTATTTAAAAGTAACTGTCTTTAATATTTCATTAATTTGAATTCTTTTTCTAGGTTATTTTCCAATGCACCATTGGATGAATAGTTATATCTCAGGTACGTAAGTTTTTTATTTAAGAGTAAATGTCCTAAGAATTTTATTGATTTTATTTTCTTTTTCTTGGTTCACTTCCGATACATCATTGGCGAAAGAAGTGAGGATCTCAGGTAAGTAATTGTTCCTGATGATAGTCGTTTTAAAACATAAAATTACTTACCTGAGATTCAGCAATCAGAAACAGTTTCCTCTCAGGTAAGTAAGTTTTTGTATTTAAAAGTAACTGTCTTTAATATTTCATTAATTTTATTTTCTTTTTCTAGGTTCTTTTCCAAGGCACCATTGGACGAATCGATATGTATCAGGTAAGTAAGTGTTTTATTTAAGAGTAAATGTCTTTAGAATTTTATTTTCTTTTTCTAGGTTCACTTCCAAGACACCATTGGCGAAACAAGTGAGGATCTCAGGTAAGTAATTTTTGTTGGTGATAATCGTTTTAAAACATAAAATTACTTACCTGAGATTCCGCAATCAGAAACAGTTTCCTCCCAGGTAAGTAAGTTTTCGTATTTAAAAGTAACTGTCTTTAATATTTCATTAATTTTATTTTCTTTTTCTAGGTTCTTTTCCAAGGCACCATTGGACGAATAGTCATGTATCAGGTAAGTAAGTTTTTTATTTAAGAGTAAATGTCTTTAGAATTTTATTTTCTTTTTCTAGGTTCACTTCCAAGACACCATTGGCGAAACAAGTGAGGATCTCAGGTAAGTAATTTTTGTTGGTGATAATCGTTTTAAAACATAAAATTACTTACCTGAGATTCCGCAATCAGAAACAGTTTCCTCCCAGGTAAGTAAGTTTTCGTATTTAAAAGTAACTGTCTTTAATATTTCATTAATTTTATTTTCTTTTTCTAGGTTCTTTTCCAAGGCACCATTGGATGAATAGTTATGTCTCGGGTAAGTAAGTTTTTTATTTAAGAGTAAATGTCCTAAGAATTTTATTGATTTTATTTTCTTTTTCTTGGTTCACTTCCAAAACACCATTGGCGAAAGAAGTGAGGATCTCAGGTAAGTAATTTTTGCTGATGATAGTCGTTTTAAAACATAAAATTACTTACCTGAGATTCAGCAATCAGAAACAGTTTCCTATCAGGTAAGTAAGTTTTTGTATTTAAAAATAACTGTCTTTAATATTTCATTAATTTTATTTTCTTTTTCTAGGTTCTTTTCCAAGGCACCTTCGGATGAATTTTTATGTCTCAGGTAAGTCAAGGCACCATTGGATGAATAGTTATGTCTCAGGTAAGTAAGTTTTTTACTTAAGAGTAAATGTCTTAAGAATTTTATTAATTTTCTTTTCTTTTTCTAGGTTCACTTCCGAGGCACCATTGGCGAAAGAAGTGAGGATCTCAGGTAAGTAATTTTTGCTGATGATAGTCGTTTTAAAACATAAAATTACTTACCTGAGATTCAGCAATCAGAAACAGTTTCCTATCAGGTAAGTGAGTTTTTGTGTTTAAAAGTAACTGCCTTTAATATTTCATTATTTTTATTTTCTTTTTCTTGGTTCTTTTCCAAGGTACCAATGGATGAATAGAAATGTCTCAGGTAAGTAAGTGTTTTATTTAAGAGTAAATGTCTTTAGAATTTTATTAACTTTATTTTCTTTTTCTAGGTTCACTTCCGAGGCACCCTTAGCGAAAGAAGTGAGGATCTCTGGTAAATAATTTTTGCTGGTGATAGTCGTTTTGAAATAAACTATTACTTATCTGAGAATCAACAATCAGAAATATCTACGTCTCGGGTAAGTAAGTTTGATATTTAAAAGTAACAGTCTTCAGTATCTTATTAATTTCATTTTCATTTTCAAAGTTCATTTCCGAGGCACCATTGGCGGTACAAGTGGGAATCTCAGGTAAGTAATTTTTGCAGATGATTGTCATTTTTAAATATAAAATTACTTATACGAGACTCAACTATCAGAAACAGTTACGTCTCAGGTGAGTAAATTTTGGTATTTAAAATAAACAATCTTTAGTATTTTATTAACTTTATTTTCTTTTCAAGGTTCATTTCCAAGGCACCATTGACCGAACAAATGGGGATCTCGGGTAAGTAATTTTGCTGATGATAGTCATTCTGAGATCAAAAATTACTTACCTGAGATTCATGAATCGGATAAAGTTACGTCTCAGGAAATTAAGTTTTGGTATTTAAAAGTAACTTCTTGAGTATTTTATCTATTTTATTTCCTTTTGCTAGGTTCTTTTCCAAGGCACTATTGGAGGAACAAGTGGGGAGCTCAGGTAAGTAATTTTTTCCTGATGACAGTCGTTCTGAAGTATAAAATTACTTTCCTGATATTCAACAATTAGAAATAGTTATGTCTCAAGTAAGTAAACTTTGGTATTTAATAGTAACTATCTTCAGTATTTTATTAGTTTTATTTTCCTTTTCTAGGTTCATTTCCGAGGTACCATTGACAAAACAAGTAGGGATCTCAGGTAAGTACTTTTTCTGATGATGGTCATTTTGAAACTTAGTTACTTATCAGAGATTCAACAAATAGAAATAGTTACGTTCAGGTAATTAAGCTTTCGTATTTAAAAGTAACTGTCTTTAATATTACATCAATTTTATTTTCTTTTTCTATATTTTTTCTGGGGCAACATTGGAGGAACAAACGGGGATGTCAGGTAAGTAATTTTTACTGATCAGACTCAACAATCAGAAATAGTTACGACTCAGGTAAGTAAGTTTTCGTATTTAAAATTAACTGTCTTCATTATTTTATTTGTTTTATTTTCTTTTTCTAGGTTCTTTTCCAAGGTACCATTGGATGATTAGTTATGTCTCAGGTAAGTAAGTTTTTTTTATTTCAGAGTAAATGTGTTTAGATTTTATTACTTTTATTTCCTTTTCTATGTTCTCTTCCGAGGCAACATTGGCGAAAGAAGTGAGGATCTCAGGTAAGTAATTTTTGCTGACGATAGTCGTTTTGAAAAATCAAATTACTTACCTGAGATTCAGCAATCAGAAACAGTTTCCTCTCAGGTAAGTAAGTTTTCATATTTAAAAGTAACTGCAATTAATATTTCGTTAATTTTATTTTCTTTCCCTAGGTTCTTTTCCAAGGCACCATTGGATGAATAGCTATGTCTCAGGTAAGTAAGTTTTTTATTTAAGAGTAAACGTCTTTAGAATTTTATTAACTTTATTTTCTTTTTCTAGGTTCACTTCCGAGGCACCATTGGTGAAAGAAGTGAGAATCTCAGGTAAATAATTTAGCTGATGATAGTCATTTTGAAATATTAAGTTACTTACCTGGGATTCAAAGATCAGAAACAGTTACGTCTCAGGTAAGTTTTGTGTTTAAAATTAACTGTCTTTAACATTTTATTTGTTTTATTTTCTTTTACAGGTTTTTTCCGAGGCTCCACTGGAGGAACAAATGGGGATGTCAGGTAAATAATTTTCACTGATGATAGTCGTTTTGAAATAAACAATTACTAATCAGAGATTCAACAATCAGAAATAGCTGTGTCTCGGGTAAGTAAGTTCGATATTTAAAAGTAACGAGTATCTTATTAATTTCATTTTCTTTTTCTAAGTTCATTTCCGAGGCACCATTGGCGATACAAGTGGGGATCTCAGGTAAGTAATTTCGCTAATGATAGTCATTTTTAAATTTGAAATAACTTACTTTGTTTATAAATTTTTTTTTACAAAATGTAAAATTACTTTACTTACTTTTGGTATTTAAAAGAAGCAAACTTTAGTATTTTATTAATTTTCTTTTCTTTTCAAGGTTCATTTCCAAGGCACCATTGGCCGAACAAATGGGGATCTCGGGTAAGTAATTTTGCTGATGATAGTCGTTCTGAAATCAAAAATTACTTACCTGAGATTCATCAATCAGATATAGTTACGTTTCAGGAAAGTAAGTTTTGGTACTTAAAAGTAACTTCTTTAGTATTTTATCTATTTTATTTTCTTTTTCTAGGTTCTTTTCCGAGGCACTATTGGAGGAACAAGTGGGGATCTCAGGTAAGTAATTTTTTTCTGATGACAGTCGTTTTGAAGTATAAAATTACATACCTGATATTCAACAACTAGAAATAGCTATGTCTCAGGTAATTAAGTTTTGGTATTTCATAGTAATTATCTTAAGTAATTTAGTAGCTTTGTTTTCCTTTTCTAGGTTCATTTCCGAGGCACCATTGACGAAAGAAGTAGGGATCTCAAGTAAGTATTTTTATGGCACTTGGTATCTACCAAGTGACATCTAGCTATCGCAAATTCTGTCGGTCTGTCGGCCCCGGTTTTGCTAGTTTAGGCACTTCAAGGTAAGCCAGGACGATGAAATTTGGCAGGCGTATCAGGAACCAGACCAAATCAAATTAGAAATTGTCGTTTCCCCGCATCGACCATCTGGGGAGGAGTGGGGGGACGGTTAAATCGGAAAAAATAGAAAAAATGAGGTATTTTTAACTTACGAATGGGTGATCAGATCTTAATGAAATTTGATATTTAGAAGGATATCGTGTCTCAGAGCTCTTATTTTAAATCTCAACCGGATCTGGTGACAATTGGGGGAGTTGGGGGGGAGACCTAAGATCTTGGAAAACGCTTAGAGTGGAGGGATCGGGATGAAACTTGGTGAGAAAAATAAGCAGAAGTCCTAGATACGTGATTGACATAACCGGGACGGATCCACTCTATTTGGGGGAGTTGGGGGGGGGGGGTAATTCTGAAAGATTAGGAAAAATGAGGTATTTTTAACTTACGAAGGAGTGATCGTATCTTAATGAAATTTCATATTTAGAAGGACCTCGTAGCTCACATCTCTTATTTTAAATCGCGACCGGATCCAGGGTCACTGGGGGGGACTGGAAATCTTGGAAAACACTTAAAGCAGAGAGATTAGGATTAAACTTGGTGGGAAGAATAAAAACATGTCAAAGATAAATGACTGACATAACCGGACCGGATCCGCTCTCTTTGGTGGAGTTGGGGGGGGGGAGTAACTCGGAAAAATTGGAAAAAATAAGGTATTTGTAACTAACGAACAGGTGATCAGATCTTAATGAAATTTTATATTTAGAAAGATCTTGTGCTTTAGAGCTCTTATTTTAAATCCCGACCAGATCCGCTGGCATTGGGGGGAGTTGGAGGGGGAAACCGGAATTCTTGGAAAACGTGAAAATTGAGGTATCTTCATCTTACGAGTGGGTGATCGGATCTTAATGAAACTTCATATATAGAAGGATCTTATGTCTCAGATGCTCCATTTTCAATTCGAATCGAATCCGGGGACATAGGAGGGCGAGGGGGGCAGAAATCTTGGAAAACAGCTAGAGTGGAGAGATCGGGATGAAACTTGATGGGAAGAATAAGCATAAGTTATAGATACGTGATTGACATAATTGGAACGGATCTGTTCTCTTTAGAGGAGCTAGGGGCGTTGATTTGGAAAAATTAGAAAAAATTGAGGAATTTTTAACTTAAGAACGGGAGACCAGATCTTAATGCAATTTAATATTTAGAAGGAACTCATGTCTCAGAGCTCTTATTTCAAATCCCAACCAGGTCTGTTGACACTGTGGGGAATTGGAGCGGGAAACCGGAAATCTTGGAAACACTTAGAGTGGAGAAATCGGGATGAAACTTGGTGGGTAGAATAAGCAAAAGTCGTAAATACGTGATTGACGTAACTGTACTGGATCCGCTCTTTTTGGCGCAGTTAGGGGGTGGGTTCAGTGCTTTGGCGAGTTTGGTGCTTCTGGACGTGCTAGGACGATGAAAATTGGTAGGCGTGTCAGGAAGCTCCACAAATTGACTTGATAAAGTCTTTTCCCCGATTAGACCATCTGGGGGGCTGAAGGGAGAGGAAAATTTTGAAAAAATGATGTATTTATAACTTACGAGTGGGTAATCGGATCTTAATGAATTTTAATATTTAGAAGGACCTCGTGACTCACGAGCTCTTATTTTGAATCCCGACCGGCATTAAGCCTCTAATTTTCCTTTTAAATCAATCTATTGATTCTTAGAATTTTGCTAGAGCTCAGACCATATGAGCTCTTGGCTCTTCCGGCCTCGTCACAAGTGTCATATGAGCTCTTAGCTCTTGTTTCTGATAATGGTCATTTTGAAATTTAGTTACTTATCAGAGATTAAACAATCAGAAATAGTTACGTCTCAGGTAAGTAAGTTTTCGTATTTAAAAGTAACTGTCTTTAATATTTCATTAATTTAATTTTCTTTTCCTAGGTTCTTTTCCAAGGCACTGTTGGAGGAAAAAGTGGGGATCTCAGGTAAGTAATTTTTTCTGACGACTGTCGTTTTGAAGTATAAAATTAATTACCTGACATTCAACAGTCAGAAATAGTTATGTCTGAGGTAAGCAAGTTTTGGTAAGCAACTTATTCTGTTTATACTTCTTATCTGTTTTATTTTCTATTTCTAGGTTCTTTTCCAAGGCACTATTGGAGGAAAAAGTGGGGATCTCATGTAAGTAATTTTTGCTAATGATAGTTGTTTTGAAATAAACAATTACTTATCTGAGATTCAACAATCAGAAATAGCCGTCTTGAGTAAGTAAGTTCGATATTTAAAAGTAATGGTATTTAGTATTTTATTAATTTCATTTTCTTCTTCTAGGTTCATTTCCGAGGCACCATTGACAATACAAGTGGGGATCTCAGGTAAGTAATTTTTGCAGATGATAGTCGTTTTTAGATATAAAATAGCTTACATAAGATTCAACAATCAGAAACAGGTGCGTCTCAGGTGAGTAAATTTTGGTATTTAAAAGAAACAATCTTTAGTATTTTATTAATTTTCTTTTCTGTTCAAGGTTCATTTCGGAGGCACCATTGGCCGAACAAATGGGGATCTTGGGTAGATAATTTCGCTGATGTCTTTGTGAAATTAAAAATTACTTACCTGAGATACATCAATCATATATAGTTACTTCTCAGGTAAGAAAGTTTTGGTATTTAAAAGTAAATTCTTTAGTATTTTATCAATTTTATTTCCTTTTTCTAGGTTCTTTTCCGAGGCACTATTGGAGGAACAAGTGGGGATGTCAGGTAAGTAGTTTTTTTCTGATGACAGTCGTTTTGAAACATAAAATTACTGACCTGATATTCAACAATCAGAAATAGTTATGTCTGAGGTAAGTTTTGGTATTTAAAAGCAACTGTCTTTAGTATTTTATTAATTTTATTTTCTTTTTCTAGTTTTTTTTTCCGAGGCACCATTGGAGGAACAAGCGGGGATCTCAGGTAAGAAATTTTTGCTGATGATATTTGTTTTAAATTATATAAAATTACTTATCTGAGATTGAATAATCAGAAATAGTTACCTTTCAGGTAAGTAAGTTTTGGTATTTAAAAGTAACTATCTGTAGTGTTTATTTATTTTATTTTCGTTTTCTAGGTTTATATCTGAGGCACCATTGGAGAAACAAGCGGGGATCTCATGTATATAATTTTTGCTGATGATAGACGTTTTGAAATGCAAAGTTACTTACCTGAGATTCAACAATCAGAAATAGTTATGTCTCAGGTAAGTAAGTTTTGGTATTTAAAAATATCTGTATTTAGTATTATATAAATTTTATTTTATTTTCCTAGTCTCTTTCTGAGGCACCGTTGGTGGAACAAAAGGGGTCTCAGGTAAGTAATTTTTGCTTATGAAAGGCATTTTAAAATAGAAGATTACCTACCTGATTTTCAAAAATCAGAAGGAGTTTTGTCTCAGGTAAGTAAGTTTGGGTATTTAAAAGTAGGCTAACTATTTTTAGTATTTTATTACTTTGATTTCCTTTTTCTAGGTTCATTTCCTAGGCATCATCGGTGAAACAACTGGGAATCTCAGTTAAGTAATTTTTGCTGATGATAGTCATTTTGAAATATGAGATCACTTACATGAGGTTCAGCAATCAGAAATAGTCACGTCTCAGGTAAGGAGCTTTTGGTATTTAAAAGTAACAGTCTTTAGTATTTTATTAATTTTATATTCCTTTTCTTGTTTTTTTTTTCCAATGCACCAATGGTTGAATAAGTGAAAATCTTAGGTAAGTTATTCTTGCTGATTATGGTCAGTTTGAAATATAAAATTATTTACCTGAGATTCAACAGTCAGATAGTCGTCTAAGGTAAGTACGTTTCGGTATTTAAAAGTAACTATCTTTAGTATTTTATATAATTTTATTTTCTGTTTCTAGGGTCATTTCTGAGGCGCCATTGGCGAAACAAATGGGGATCTCAGGTAAGTAATTTTGCTGGTGATAGTCATTTTGAAATATAAAATTACTTTCCTGAGATTCAATCAGAAATAGTTACATCTCATGTAGGTAAGTTTTGGTATTTAAAAGCAACTGTCCTTGGTATTTTGTTAATTTTTGTTTTCTTTTTCTAGGTTCATTTCCAAGGCACCATTGCAGGATAAAATGAGGTCTCCAGTAAGTAGCTTTTGCTGATGAGTGTCATTTGGAAATATTATAATATTATTTAAAGGAGATTCAACAATCAGAAAAATTAATGTCTGAGGTAAGTAAGTTTTGCTATTTAAAAATAACTGTCTTTAGTATTTAATTAATTTCGTTTTTTTCTACATTCTTTTTCAGAGAACATTTGGAGGAAAAAGTCAAATCCCTGGCAAGTAAGCTGGATTCCTTTGCTGGTTATAATTTCAAATATAAAATTATTTACCTGAGATTCAACAGTCAGATAGTCGTCTAAGGTAAGTAAGTTTTGGTATTTAAAAGTAACTGTATTTAGTATTTTATATAATTTCATTTTCTGTTTCTAGGTTCATTTCCAAGGCACCTTTGGTGAAACAATTAATAATTTATGTATTATGAGTTGACTGGGTCAAGAAAGCCATAGGTGATTTTGACTGTTTAAAGCCTTAGGTGATAACAGAATTTCTACAGTTATGCTCCAAAAAATGATGGGTTAAAATACAACCCCAATATTTTTGTATTGCTAAGGGAAGTCTCACTTCAGGCTATATTCCTAAGATATAGCTAAAACCAAGAATGTTTTCTTTACACCCAAGTCTTAGAAAGTAGATTATTTGAATCAAATAGGTTGGCTAAACTGACATCCTTTCAGCTGAAAGAGATGAAGACTTAATTTGTTGCTACCTTATAATCAATTCTGAAAATAAAATCCAATATTCTAAAATCAGACAGGTTTTAGAACCAGATGGTCAAAAGAAAGAAGTGTGCATCAACTGGTTTGGTGCATAGAGCAAGCAATGGGAATCAAAGAATATGTCTTAGGCATTTTTCTAGACATGAATGGTTTGTTGATCCCACTTTTGAATCCATAGTGAGGTCCATGCAAGAAAATGGAAAAAACTATACAAAATTCGAATCCCTATATATTCACAGACTGGCTAATGATAATTGAGCTAAAAGGACTAAAAATATCAGAGCTATTCTGAAAGACAGCCCCCAAGGAGGAGTAAGTTCTTCATTTATGTGGAAACTTATCATGAATAATACTTTGAGTCTGTTTAAATGACATTCTTACATTCAGGAATACATCAATGACCCACTGTCTCTCCTATTAGGCAAACAAATGAAAACTGTGTTTGAATTAGGATAGCAAATGCTCAATATGCTTCACACATTGACATAAAAACATAATCTGCATTTTACTGCAGAGAAAAGTGACACAGTAGTATTTACAAATAAAAAATATGAAAGCTCCTTCTACTTGAAATATGTATGATTACCAAATATAACTCAAGGAAGAAGAGAAAAACTTGCGAATCATAATGGATCAATAGTTGACCTGGAAAGCCCATTACACAAAGGAAGTCAAAAGCCACAGTTTCCCTAATCCAGTGCCAGAGAATACTGGTGAAGTGCTGGGACTTAGTTCCAAGCAAGATCATGCATCTACATGGGGTATTAATTCAAGTAATGGGATAGTAAGTGACCCAGGAGGGTCCTGGGTCACCTTGACCTGAATTCAGGCACATAAAACCCCTTTGAGAAAGGTACAAAGACTTTCTCACCTAATGATCACATTAGTGTACTATAGAACTACCACTTTATCCATGGGACTAGGCCACGTGCAGGATTTCAACCTATAAAGAGTTTTCTAGAGGAACAAGCAATAAAAAGTGCTGTCAGGTTAAAAATTGATGACCAATAATTAGAGACAGCAGTTATGGAGTTGGAAAACCAACAGATACGTTCCACTTGCATTAACATGAATAATGATAATTCATAAACCAAAAAGTAATTAAGCCAGCTCAGAAGAGAGTAAGCAATTATTAAAAGAATTCTGCCTTTTATATATTG
This sequence comes from Artemia franciscana, assembly GCF_032884065.1. Classification (NCBI taxonomy): domain Eukaryota; kingdom Metazoa; phylum Arthropoda; class Branchiopoda; order Anostraca; family Artemiidae; genus Artemia; species Artemia franciscana. The sequence goes on from NW_027062709.1 coordinate 663,386, forward strand.
AGAAAAAAGGTAAGATATGATAGAATTGAAGAAACTTCATTTTCTTTTGGGTAAATTTGCAATTAATAACATAATTTAGCAAGGATGAAAGTGAAACATCCCTTAATTCCTTTTCTTATGCTCTTTCATAGTTTAATTATTGTTTCTGGGGTAAATTCTATTTGAAGCTCTGGTAAATTTTGAGGCAGTTTAAAAGGCAGCAAGTGGTATGTTCAACTTATTCATTGGTCAGAAATATAAACTCTTTATAGGGCACCAAAAGATAAAATAGTCAGAAGTAACCAAAAGTTTAAAACATGTTTCTTAAAAAAGACAGTCTAGTCAGAAAAATTTACCATTTGTAGCTAATTCAGGAATAGAAATTATTATTTTCCTCAGTCTTGCAAGTTAAATTTTTTGTTTTGAAAACTAATTGGTAGGAATTCTTAAAGAGTCTGAAGCCCATCAAAATGACATCATAATAAAACCGCAATCATTTTTGAGGGGTTTCTTGCTCTTTTTATAAGTTTCTGCAATTTTTCTTAAAATAACATTTTGCTATTAAGACATAATAATTACCATTACTGAATCAGCTACAAATGATAATTTTTTCTTACAGGCAAGTTTTTTTTTAGAAACATGTTTTAAACTTTTGGTTACTATGGGTGTTTTGAACCCATTAAGGGCTCACAATGTAATTCTCCCCGGTGGTGATTAGTGAAATATGAAAGAGCATAAAAAAGCCATTAAGTGATATATCTTTGACTGAAATATCCTAGTTAAGACACAATAATCCTAGTTAACATATTTTGCAGGGGGAGAGCCTTTATCTTCACTGCTTTCACTGTTGTTCAGTTTTTTTTTAAACAAAATTCTGAAAGAAAAACATGAATTTGACTCAATTTTCTGTTTATTATCTATATTCATAGTTAGACACCATCAATGCCATCTACCAAAAAAGTGTTAATAGACAAATACTGATAATTTAGGTCAAGTACTGTTATGTTAAATTAGGTTAGACTAGTTAGGTGGTACTTGTGTGTTTGTTTATAAACAATTGTCAAGACTTACACTACTACTACTACCACTACTACTAACAACTCACTGCAGCCCCTAGCCACCTGAGGCCAACACAGGTATGCATGCTCCTCCTCCATCCCAATCTATTCACAGCCTCCCTCTTTATACCCTACCAGGATGTTGCCATTTCCTATAAGTCTAATGGAATCTTTCTTTATGACATCTTCCCATCCCAGACAATGGCAACCTTTTTTCTGTTTAGCCCTAGACAGTTGACCAAAAAGAATAATCTTTGGCAATCTGTCATCCTTCATCTGCAGAATGTGCACCAGCCATCTCAACCATTCTTTCACTATACCTCTAGAAAGTAGGATTAAACCACATTTTTCATACATCCTACTGTTTGATATACAATCAGTCAGCCAGGTACCCAGAACAATCAATAGCCAATTTCTAACAAAAATATTTAGTAAATCTTCTTCAACTTTTCAGAGCACCCATGCTTCAGAGCCATATTTTACAACTGTCTTCACTGTACCTTCCAATATTCTAATCTTGGGTTGCAGACTTATCTTCCTATTCTTCCAAACTTTTTTAACTGTGAAAAAACACCCTGAGCCTTGGCTATTCTACTTTTAACACCTTCACTGCTCCCACTGTCTTTACTAATAATGCTACAAAGGTAAGTGAAGAGGTCAATGTTGATATTACCTGAACAACTGTTTTGGGTCATGAAACTATTGTTAATAGATGCATTTGACTTTTTGAACATCTTTTCTCTCTTGCAAAACTACTGCAAACTCACCATTATGGAGTTATTATATATTTACACATTAGGGGGGGGGGGGAAGCATAGCATATATTAAATACAGCAATGGTTAGTTTATGTATTTAATATATGCTATGCTTTACCCCCCCCCCCCCCCTAATGTGCAAATATATAGCCCAAATTTGTTTCAAACTATTACAGATTTGTGATTTCAAATATCCAATCAAAAAAAATGGAAATGATTTTCAATTCTATATGTATAAATACAAGAATATTTGGGCTGGAATAACTCCATAATGGTGGATTTGCAGTAGTTTTGCAAGAGAGAAAAGATGTTCAAAAAGTCAAAATGCATCTATTAACAATATTTTCATGACCCAAAACAATTGTTCAGGTAATATCAACAATGACCAGTGAAGCTGCAGAACTGATCATTCTTTTTGTCACCCAACATCACCTTTTCATCTTTACTCATTCCTAGCTTTAATGACTTAGAAATCTTAACATTAATTTTCAAATGTGTTCTAACACCCTGAACTCACAGAACCTCTAAAAATTCATTCATTTTGCTCATAATTTCATCTAGGATGCTTAAATAATCATCATAATCTAAGTACAAGAGAGTTTTTTTTTTTTTTCATTTGATTCTGTGGTCTCCCAATGCCTTTCCTGTGCTCCTTAAGACAAAGTCCATCCAAATGATCCATATAAAGGGGGATAGAACACAACCTTGCTTAACTCCTGATTTAATACAAAACCATCTGCTAACCTCATTTCTGACCTTAACCACAGTAGTATCATTCTTAGGCATAGCCTAGTACTAGTCATTTGTCTGGTTTACCACACCAGACTTAGAGAATGGACAAAAATATTGGTAAAATTCTAGTTCATTGACTTTTTGCTATCCCAGAAAGGGCTTAGATTAGGAAAATGAAACTTTCAGAGATGAATCTACAGACTAAAGTATGTCCCAGGAAGGTATTTTGAAGCAACTGCCTCTACTCCTTCTCTCTCTAGAGGGCCCTGACCTTTGATGACCTTTAAAAATATGTGTGTTATAAAAGTGTAACCTTGCAAAATAGATCTTCTGCTTGAATGAAGCATAACAAAATTGTTTTCAGCTTCATAACTTTGCTCAATTCCATTTTAACAGGTTTTAAAGATATGCAAATACATTTCCTAAATTTTGAAAAAAAAACATTGCTATGGATCAAAATTCTACTGAAATAACAGGAATTACATTTTCAGAACTAAAGGCAGAGAAAAAGCAACTAGTAACTGAAAATTAAAGTAAAATATTGTTTTGTCAAAATTTAAATAGGTATAGACCTGTCATGTAGGCAAATTTCAGGGCTCTCTTGAGGGAGAAAAAGTGGAGGTGGGTACTTTAAAATACCTTCCCAGGACATACTTTAGCCTGTAGATCCATCCCTGAAAGTTTCATTTTCCTAACCTAAACTCTTTTTCTGAGATAGCAAGAAGTCAATTAACTAGAATTCTACCATTGCAGTGAAATTCTAGGTGATTGACTTCTTGCTGTCTCAGAAAGGGGTCAGGTTAGGAAAATGAAACTTTCAGGGATTGGTCTACAGGCTAAAGTATGTCCTAGGAAGGTATTTGAAGTACCTACCTCTACTCCCTCTCACTCTAGAGGGCCCTGACCTTTGATGACCTACAAAAACATGTGTGTTATAAAAGTGAAATCTTTCAAAATAGATCCTCTGCTTGAATGAAGTACAACAAAATTGTTTTCAGCTTCACAACTTTGCTCAATCCTAATTTATAAGGTTTTATAAATATGCAAATAAATTTCCTAAATTTGGAAAAAAACATTGATATGGCTTAGAATTTTACTCAAATAACAGGAATTGCATTTCCAGAACTAAAGGCAGAGAAAAAGCAACTGGTAACTGAAAATTAGGGGAAAATGTTATTTTGTCAAAATTTCAACAGGTATAAACCTGTCATGGATGCAAATTTCAGGTTCTCTAGAGGGATAGGGAGTGGAGGTGGGTACTTTAAAACACCTTCCCGGGATATAATTTAGCCTGTAGACCCATCCCTGAAAGTTTCATTTTTCTAACCTAACCCCTTTCTGAGATAGCAAGATGTCACTCAACTAGAATTTTACCAAAATTACTAAGTGCAGTAAAAAATACCAGGTTATGGGATCCTAGATCAGCCTGTTCAGTCTCTTCATGTAGGCTGGGTAAAGTTTACCAAGTCATTGTGTTGGCATTTTAAATGGCCTGCATAAGTTCAAGGTTCCAAACTGCCATCTAACTCATGACGACTGTAATTACTAGCCGCCTGAAGTCAACACAGCTACGAACACTCGTCCTCCATTCCAAGCGATTCAAAGCCTATACTTTTAGACCCTCCCAAGTTCAAGGTTTCGAACTGTCATCTAATCTATGATGATTGAAAATCTTTAAAAATTGCACAGTAAGAGTACGATTGGACTGCTACTAGCCGCCTGAGGCCAATACAGCTACGAACACTCGTCCTCCATTCCAAGCTATCCAAAGCCCATCATTTTAGACTGTCTCAAGTAGTTTTCATTTTCCTTGTATCTTTCCTTACAACATCCTTCAACCCCATTCAAGGGACAGCCTGCTTTTCGTTTCATTCTAGATGGTTGGCCCACAAGGACGATCTTTGGCAATCTAGGAATAGATTGCCGAAGCACCAGTAATATTTCAATCAAGTTCAATGTTAAACTTGTCTACAGTCAATCACTAGCGTTATACCCTCCGTAGTCACATTTATTCTGTTCCAAAGAGCACGGGTAATTTATAGGAATGAATACTAGCACTAGTGTCTACAAAACTATCAACACCATCTAGCTTTTGGCAAGGCGTGGCATTTCTTCATGTTTTTTTACTGTTTTTCTGTCAGGTAGTGAGATCAGACACTTATTACTACCTTAATTTTACCTATTATACTAATTGGATTCACTATTCTCACTATCACACTGAACAAAATGCCAAGTACTGCCAAATGCTAGATGACGCTGGTAATTTGTTTTGTTAACACCATTGCCACTTTCCACTCTTATAAGCTACCTGTAATCTTTGTTTTGGTCATTTATCCTTTAATTTTTGTTGCGTTTCGTAGCTCCAGTCACTTGGTGGAGTCAGGGCATAGTCTCTTAAGGGTGTTGAGAATTTCATTTATGGAGTTTTGAATTTTAAAGAAAGATGGTCATGGATATTTAACACTGAATCTGTTTAAGTACCTCAAAGTTTTGGCTGACAAATTAACACACATCTTATTGTCAAAGAAGTAAACTTTTGACGTTTGGGCTTTATCAGAAATATGGTTCAAATGACTATAATGAATGAATTTATTGAATGAATGGGTATTTAACCATAAAAATCAACTTTAGCCTACCGAGACAAACAAAAAAAAATTAGAAAAAGAAACAGAAAATAGAGAAAAACAAGTAGACGATTAAATATACCATCTATAAGCTAAATTGATGCATAAAACCAAACATTGACACGCTTAATTCGCAAAATAAAATTCATAAACATGTTGCTTAAATAAAAAGCGAAATCATAACAGTGGTAACCCAGAAATAAACTTAGATAGAACCTAGGATATGCGTAGATTAAAGATAAAATGAATGAAAGTTTGAGTCAAAAAGTATGTGTGATTTATAAGAGCGTCAACTGGCGGTAACATCGGAAAAAACTATTGACCCCATCTAGCGTCTAGTGATGCTTGGTATTTTTCATTGTAATAATAATAATAATTAATTTGATTAGTGTTAATTTGGGTAGTAATAGGTTTCTGATCTTAGCTCCTGACAGAATAATGATTGCAGAGCTTGAAAAAATTCGAAGTGTTACCATATGCTACATGACATTGAAAGTTTTTCCTCGACACGAGCACCAGTTTTCCTACTTATAAGTTATCCATGCTAGTGGAAATTCAAAAATAAAGGTCAGCTCCCACAGGACAAAAAAATTAGAGGAAAAAACTAAAGAAAATTCAACAGTTGGAGGAAAATAACACTTTTTGTAAAAGAGCTTTTTCTTCAAACTTTTAAATTACATTTCCCTGGAATAGTTTTCGAGTAATGGTACTGTAGTGGTGCAGTTGGTTTTACCTTAGCTTGGTAATACGAGACTCGGACATCGAGCATTGCTGTAGCAACACACTGTAGGGCCGACGCATCGAACTTAGTAGTTAAGAAGCGTCGTAAATCCGATTACTTTACTTACATTTGAAATAATGATCGTTTTGTAAACGTAATGAGACATTTACCGTAAAAACTTTCAAGGACTACACTGCCTTTCTATCACATTTAAAACGATATAAAAATTAAAAGCAGGGAAAATATTTCTGTACAACAGTGAAAAAAAAAACTTTTTCACCAATGCTAGCATTGGCGAGTATTTTCAGAAAAGTGCTAGTTTTTCGCATTCCGCATATATAGGGAAATATTAGACAGTTTATATGACCTACTTTTATAGATATTGGAAAAGAATAACATGCTAAGCTATGAAAAAAGAAGAATAAGAAAGAAAACAACAACTCATACCAGTTCTCACCCCAGACACGTGTTTATCATATGACTGATGTTTATCATCTTCTTCTCAGCGGCCCTGTTTACTCATTCCATTCATTCAATTCTCAAGCCCGAATAATCACATGCAAGACAAATAATTATATGCATGGCAACTTTTTCTTTTTTTTTGAAACCACTGTCAAAGTTATATGGTAAAGCAAATAAACTTATCCTAGAAATACAATTAATGTGGAAATACCATTAATGGAAATACAAAAATACAATTAATTGCTCTACAATTAATCCAACTAACCCATTACTTGTTTTACAGTCACTCAACATTCTTTCGCGTGCGTCTTTCACTTTTCTTCGATTCCATGGGGATGTTCCCACAGCCCTACAAACTACGCCCTCTTTCGTCACTGGTTGGTCTACGCATCATCTTTGTAATTCAATGAATATCAATATCCTATTTAATCCATTAGTGAGGTCTGATTTCAAACTTGGAATATCCCACCTGAGTCAGCTCAAGAATTCCAATTGTTTGACAACTTCAAAAGAGTCTTAAGAAGTTTTTTAATGTCTGGATGACTTTCGTTAATCATTTTTTTTTTATTCATTTACCTTTTTTCTTTTTTTTTATTAATGGGATGGACGACTCTGGGCCAGGTTACAAATTTTTGTTATGAGGGCTGTTTGACTTGATTACCGTGTCCCTCGTGGCTTGGTTTCAAATATGAAATAACTTTAATTTATCCGGTTGTCTCCTGCCTAGTTTGTGATTTTCTGGGTTTTTGAAGTGGATGATTTTTTTTTTAACTTTTTCTCTTGTTTCGAGTTTCTTAAAGATGTGAATCTGTTATGTTCAAAATGCCTTTTATGTATTTGTTTCATTTTTGTTTCTGCCCTGATTTGTTTTCTGGCAATTGCAGGGGAGACTATGTTTAAGTGTTTTTGTTTTGAATTTATTGACTGAATAAATTGATTGATTGATTGAATTCAGCTTCACATCTGGAAGTCTTTATAAATATGAACAAAAGCAAGAAAAAAATAGAAAAAAAATTGAAAAAAGCTGAGAAAATAATGGATAAAATAAAGACAGAGGCTACGCGAAAACGTAATGCAAAAAGAAAGAAAACACATCTAAATAAAATCCAAGACAGTACTTTAATTAAAAATTCACAACGCACAGCCAGGTAGAATGTTTTTGACCATACATTATACTATATTGGCCTTTATATGAGCTTCTTATCGGCTTTTATTTTGTTTTATTGTGGCTTTTTTTGTTCAGTTTCTTCTCACCTTTATATGTTAGTTTAAGCTAAGTTTTTAATTGTTTCTTTTTTCCGTTAATGGAGAGTTCCGAATATGAAGCTAAAATATTCGGACTTTCATTATACTGGTATAAAAATATTTTGTTTTTGTTTTTCACTGTCTCAATAAAACATTTTGTCTGTCTTTTTTTTTTTTTTTTTTTAACAGAAACAAAACACTAAGAGTAAAACATAAATTCAATGGTTGTAAATAGCAAAAATGGTTTCACTTGAAAGAAAGTCACCAGCCCCTTTTTCGCACCACCTCCTATAATACACAATTTAAAAAAAAAATAAATCATTATAACCACCCTTCTCGTTAAACATACAGTATCTCTAATTGTGTTGAGAATCATCCTTGTGATTTTGTCCTCTCCTCTCCTGTCCTTCTTTTTTTTGCTACTAATACTAGTTTATTGCAGGATTAAATAAAAAACAAACAACTTGCTTTTTTAACTGAATGCAAGGAGTGACACTAAAGCTTAAAGCAAACGGTTATTATTTCATATATGAAAGGGGCTGTCCCCTCCTTAAACTCAGGCTCGTCAAGCTAATTTTTTTATGGTTAAAAAAGACTTCTTATTCCAATTCAATGGCTCTTGTGCTTCAGCACTCGTCCTTAAAGAACTGAGACAATACGTCAAACTTGAGCGTAAAGAGCGAGGAGTTGAGAAGAGGACAGCCCTCCCACATATGAAATAATTTCTGTTCGTTTTAAATTTTGATGTTGCCTCTTAATTTTAGTTAAAAAGAACTAGTTTTTCTTAATCTTTTGAGAAACAGGGATAATTTATTCAAGGTCATTCTACTTAAACAATACTGACAGTGAATTTTTAATTTCCCCGAAATACCCACCTAAATAAAAAAAAACAATGATTACTGACAATTATCTACCAATAACCGATGATTAAAAGGCTAAATAATATAGTACCAGAAATGGTCGTCTTACATTAAACTTAACTTAAGTATAAGGATCCTCCAGAGCAGTTGGATGCATAGGGTATCAGGGTTTGTTGACGTTTCTTTTACCGGATATTTTTTTTTTACAAGGATATACAAAGAGCCTGTCGTCCATCCTTGCAGCAGCTGAAATCAAACCCCTGGCCCCAGAGCCATAAAAGGGGTAGGGGAGCACTGAGGCAGGGGTTCCCCACTTTGATCAAACACTACTTTAATTCGTTTTCTTTGCTAATATTTGAGTCGGTAGTGGGACGCTGTAATTTTTTTTCTCTGGGCACCACCAACCCTAGAAACGGCTCTGGCTGCCCCTTATTTCTAAGTTGAGATAAATCTGCTGTGCGACCACAGGAAAAAAATAATTTAAAATAGATACATTTTGCCTACATTAGAGGGGGACTTCCACCACTTTCGTAGGGTATAAAAACACTAATTAGAAAAATGTGTATGATTTTCAAAATGTATTTTATTTTGTTTGTTGTTAATAAGCTTATTGATTGAGCATAACAATATCGATACAGCACTAGGGATTTCTTCTCTTACAAGGTAATAATGTCTTTGGGAAATATGACATTCTGGGAGATTTTAAGCATTAAAATATTCAGAGTAATATCAAAGAATATGAGTAACTTATAAGAGTGGGAAGTAATGCTATTGTCAGAAAAAAAAACTATCAACACGATCTAGCGTCTGGTGGCATTTGGTATTTTTTCCAGAGTAATAATAAGAATAATTAATGTAATTGGCAAAAATAACTTCGCAATAAGTGTCTGATCTCAGTCCCTTACAAAAAAAAACGGTTAGGAAGCTTGAAAAATGTCAAATGTCGCCAAACGCCAGATGGCGTTTAATTTTTTTGTTGACATTAGTGCCAGTTTCCACTTTTATAAGTTGCCCACATTCTTTGGATATTATTTTAAAAAAATTAGTAACTAAAAGGTAATTTTCCTAATGATGGGCATATTCTGGATATTTTCATGGACCAGCTTTAGCAAAAACTCAAAGGTGTTCATACCCATCCTAACGTCAAGGCAAAATAAATAAAGAATGCTGTTATTTTTTCTACAAGTTATATTGCTTTGTTGCATGCATTTTAAACAGTGGCGTAATTTCATCAAAATCCTGGGGGGGGGGCAAAGTTGGAGGCAATTTTTCCAAATCAAGTGAAAATGACAGTGAAAACTGAAAAATGAGCCATATAGTAAAAATAAAGATATATTGTAGAAAACTGACCCGTTTCTGTGGATGCTTGAATTATGCAGGCTTATCTTAGTTTTGACAAGATTTTTGGAGAAACTAAATTTTAGCTGGGATGGGGGGCAAACAGGAGGAGGGAGGCTAACTGAGGTCTGGGAGGGGAAGTTGCCCCCTTCCCCCTAGCAATATTAGATCCCTGATTTTAAAATGTTTCATATGCAATCAAAAAAGCGGTTTTGCAACCACTTGCTTCAGTTTTTATTATAAGTGAAATAAGTAATTTTGTATATAAAAAGTTAAATGCCGTCTTGCATATTTTTCACAATATTACTCGATTAAAATACAAAAAGGGCTCCAAATAAAAATCTCAGAACTCAACCCAAAGAAATCGGACTTCGTAATTCGTGATTGACTTTTCTAGAATTATTTTCAAGAAATTCAGAAGAGAAAGGAATTTGGTTCTCAGAGAGATAAATTTAATATTCTGCTAGAGTACAAAGTATAATTGTTCGGAAAAATTTTGCTTTCATAGCTAGGATGGACTTGTTTCGGCATCATGAACACCATGAGGGAAAAATGGCTTTTCTTTTAAAAACTACAAGAAATGATAGAATCTCTCACTAGAATCTGCCCCGTTTCATGGTCCCCTTGTGCAGAAAAAATTTTGAGTTTGCATCCCTTACCATTTTCAGCTACCAATACCTGATCACAAGAAAGAAAAAATTAAAACAGCTGGAAAAGCAGTAGTGTCGCTCTGCAACATTATTATCCATTCTAATAGAAATTACGGATATAATAAAAAAAATAGCCTGAATATTCTCGAGAATTATGTTTCACTTTAATAAATAAGCCTTTCTGGAGACCCAGAATCACCTATACCTCCCTTCACCAATAATATAACAGCCATCCTTAACCAATTTAAATCACTTTCTTTCGGGATCCACCGATGGACAATAAGATAGACACAGAAGACAAGATGTCCTCTATTTAAAATATTCTAGTCGTACAGCCTACTATTTGAACACAGTCAGTCAATCGGGTATCCAAAACAATCCATAGGCAATTTCTTTGGAAACCATTTTGCAAATCTCCCTGCGTTTTTCGTAACGCCCGTGCTTTAGAACCATATTCGACCACTGTCTTCACTGTAGCTTTCAATATTCTAATCTTGGTTTAAAGACTTATTTTTTCCTGTGTTTAATCATGTGTTTTTTTTTCTATTTTCATAGTTTCAGTAGGCTTTGACAGCGTTAAAATACATCAGACAGGAATAAACCTTCAGCTTTTCCTGATCATAATCGCTGCATCCACCGCAGCCTGGTCAAGAACCAACTCTAGCCCATAGTAACCGAAAGTTTAAACACGTTTTCAAAAGATACTGTCAAGTGAGAAGGAAGCGTCATTTGAAGCTGGTTCAAGCATGGTAACTACTATTTTGATTAATTGTAAAATTTATAAATATTAAATTAAAATAATAAATTAATAATAAAATAAATGTTAAATTAATAATATTAAATTATAATAATAAATTAATAATGGTAAAATTAATTTTTTAAAAATAGTGTGGAACCCCCACAAAATGGTATTGGATTGAGACGAAAAGACAACATTAGAACCTCCATAGCCAAAAGCCCCGAATAGGCGAATTAGTCCCCATCTTGAGGAACAACAATGATTTTCCTAGCTGCTCAAGACGGGGGATTTTAATTTTTCTATATGAGGTTGTAGGCTATCATCATTACAACGGCACAGATCTCATTTCGACCCAGCACCATTTATGTGAGTTCTCATAAATTCATTTTCAAAATAAACTTTTACCATTAAGATTATTCGAAATCATAGCTGCCACTCCTGATTGTCGAAGATAGAAGTCTAGTGATGCCCCCTTATACACCCCCATTCGTGCGAAGAACTAAATCGAAGGGAATAATCGTGAACGGTATCACAGAAACAGAGTGTTAAGTGGCTTTCACATTAATCATCAAGGGTGAACGGCTTTCAAGGAAAAGTGTTCTAACTTATTTTTAGAATCTTTCAATTGCTCGTCCAAAAATATCATTTTGTTGCAACTTAAAAATATATCAACTTCCCGTAACGTAACAACTTACGCATACAAAATTCTATGTCAAACTCAAGTCTATTTGAAACAGCCTACGTCACAGGCAAAATTTGTTACGTGGTTAAATAACGTCCCGTAAAGTTTAAAGCCATGTTAGCGTGAAAGGTTCCACGCACAACGAACACACCATAA